>NC_056749.1:536650363-536657863 GCF_019279795.1 Protopterus annectens | reverse complement strand
CTATATATGTATGGCTTGTACAGCAATCTTTTCCATTTGAATGTGTTTCATACATGGGTAGTATCCCAGGTTATATGCAGTCACACTGGCATGTAGTGTATAATTACGTCAATACTGTTAACAGTGCTTTCCCAAGTAAGAGTAGATTGCAGATTGTAGTACTGGAACCAAACACCCCTGCATGCAAAGATGGACTCTGCGTTCTGACTATCGTGTTCTTGATGTGTGAGCTGTGTGTCATTAAGTATTTGCTACTTGATATTGATCTGACATGTGGATATTAACTGTAGACTACTGTGTGTATAGGACATGTAATTGAGGGCTGCTGTCATGTAGTAATGGCATACCTATCAGTGTCAGACATCTGTCTGTCAAAACATTCATCCTAATGCATAACCAGTTGGCTAGCTGATGTCTGTCCTCTGTACAGATGTGCAGATGTCAGGTATCCATCTTGGCTGCTTACAGGCAATATATGCTTGACTGACACTGACATGTTTGCCCAGCTGTGTTATGAATGCCACAGCTGAGATACCCCACCCTGTATGCACCACATGCATGGATACCTCAACTAGACTACCACAGTCAACAGAACATGCTTGGGTACAGGTCTCCAACCCAGACACTGGCCATGTTATGTAATATATGTTGCATACATGTCAACTGGAGCACCTCACTGTCCCTCTGTAAGAGACAACCAGATGATTGGATGTTGCATTTAACTGTCACCCTGAGAATCACTAATGTGCAATCAGTTGATAGATGGCCTGCTGACAAATGTCAGGTGGCATGATACCACTGTACCCACATTCCCTACTCTTCTCATCTCTTCATGACAATATCCTGGTACACAGCTAGGAACACATGCACTTATGGACCCCAGTACTGACAAATGTGTCAGTGTGCATTTCTGAGAATAACAGTGTCTGTGTGTTTTTAAACCTGCAGTTGATAAAACCCTGAGGACCTTCTCACACACTACAACCCACACTGCCATAGTTAGAAATGGCTGCTGTAATGAACATTAAATGTACCTTGTTACACTCTTCACCCTATGGGCTACCTGGAGCTTACAGTACTAGCACAACACTGTTGTATAAATGGGTAGATAGGCATGGGTTACCCTCTGAGTCCAGGCAAGTGTGTGTGTGTGTGTGCAAGTGTGTATATTTGTAAGATACCACATTCTGAGGCCACATTCTCCAAATACAATACACCTGGACATACAGTATAAGGCATAGTAATGTTGCTGACATTAGGAGAGCCATGACAAACCATCACGCTACCATCCCTGTGGCATGTGCAATAAATGCATATCCATGTAGTAGCACTGATGAGATAGACAATGGGTTATATTGCAGTCCTGGTCAATGTGTGATTGTGGATATGTCAGAGTATTATCATGGGTTTCAGTGAGTAAAATATCCAATGTGGGGTGTGGGTGCTGGGTATACTGTCTTTACACCATGGTACCCCCAGTACATGTCCCAAGGTCTACTGTATGAGGACCACTATCACCATCAACCAAACAGGTAACCAAGTACACTCTCCAGCCCAATGATGCATGTGCTATGTGCAAATTATCTGTAACAGAATGGACTCACTGACAAGGCAGTTAGCAATGAAAAACCCAGGTCTCTCAGATGTGTCTATGACTGCTATGTGTATGTCAATGTGTATATGACTGTATGTCATACTATGTATTGTTCATTAACATCCCCCATTACCATACTGTACAAGGCTGGTGATGTTCCTCACTTAACAAGAAACTCAGGACACGCCTCATCATCCTAAAAGCTGTGTGGTGTGTGCATTTAAGGTCAAACACATTAGTAGCAATACGTACCTAGGTAGGGTTTCTGCTGTCAGTGTTGCCAAGTAAATGTGTTTGTGTATGTGAAGGGATCTACTTCAGTTTGCAGAAAATACATGTCCCAGGAGGTCATCTGTCCGAGAACTCACTGGCAAATGCTAATATTTCAAAGCAATTGTGTCATGGAAATTAATTTAAACTAGTAGTAGATGTGTAAATGCCCTCTTCCCCACTGTATAGCTGTACAGCGATACTGGAGTTGGTATATATAGTTGGTTGTCGATGTTATGGACACAGCCTCCCTCATTGAGGTTATTGTTGTGTGTAACCCCCCACCCCTTAGTCTGCTGTAATACTGTACAGTTTATGTTAATTGGTTAAGTAGTTGTCATTCACATTATGTGTGGCTCTGCACCACCCCACATCCTCCAAAGCATTGGGCTGTGCTGCCCACACCAGCACACCTATGTTTACCAACGCCGGTATTGCACTACATTGGGAAGGGGACATATACCCTGCCAGTACCATCATCAATGACATTAAAGTAGCAGACTGATTATTTACTGATGTGATGTTTTGCCTATTTTGTCTTGGTGGAATTACGTCGACTAAAATGGGTTCACTGCAAAATTAAGTACATCTATGTGTACAGTACACTCTGTGTATTGCATCAACACCAAAGCCTCTATGTGTGCATGTTATACACAAACATGTGGCATGTGCCACCCAGTACACTTACCATTGTCCACTGTAGAAAGGCTGCTGACATCAACCACCATGCACTCACCAGTATACACCCCTCAGAACTATCAGCCAGGTGGCACATGCAGTGACTGTTATACAGACCTGTTACTTGTGTTCAGCTGTACCCAGGATATGACACAGTCAATGTATCACCACAGTGCCATACTAATTGTAGAAAACAACAGTAGACCAACATCCTGCTGACACACAGACACCTAAAACACAATCTGAATGCATTATGGAGACAACTATCAGTCAGTGTTAATAGCTATAATGCATCATGGCTGGACAGCTACACATCCTGACATGTAAGCATTAAACTTTCCTGCTGAAAACATGTTACACAGCATTATATTGCTACACCTTAGTACATTTTCCATGTGCATCAGAACCATATTAGCCTGTCCCTGCATCAATGCTATGAATGACAGGGATGTGGCACAGGTATCATCATATGCACAGGGTGTGTTGTGGGTTTGCCAGAAACCTAGGCTGAGCCATTTGGTTGATATCATGTGTGTGTTAGGGGGTTTTGTTATTAATTGGGCTGTGCAGATGTGGTGTGGGGAGATATGGAGGTGCCCTACTGTGTTGGTCATGTGTGTGTATGTGTGTATGTCTGCACACAGTTCAGCCATGTGGTTGCCCTATAAAGGGTTTGCTGGACAGCTGCAGACCATACGTGGCAGGGTGCACAGTTCACTGCCTTCACCACGGACACAAGAACTTTGCCTGCCAGGTGTACCACGGGCACTACCAGGTACAAGGCCAGATATGCTACTCTCCCTGATGATGACACATGTCCACTGGATCCGTGTCTCTGTTGGGACCAGCCAGGGCCATGTGCACGTGGCCTGTGTTGTGGTGTGGACAGCACCCTCCCTGCATTGCTGGTGCTGGTACTGCCACTACAGGAGTGGTTCTGACTTGCTGCATGTCCACGTAGACCTCCACCTGTTGGTGTTGCTGACCTACATCCAAGTAGCTGTCACCCTGCTCCCACCATATGTTCTAACATGGACATTGCACAGTCAAGGATTCCCACCATCTCATCAAACCATCTATCCAGGACTTCTGCAAAATAACGGTGGGCACCTGCAAGATCACGGATGTTGTCAATAACAGCAGAATGAGTAGCCCACTGTAGCCTCAGACCCTGTCTGGTATAATGTTCAATATGTGCCTGTGCCTTCATGATGGCCTGAAACATGCGTCTGGTGACACCTGCTGTGGCACTTCTGCCAGGGTCATGATGGTCAGCAGCCCTCCTATGAGCACCCCTGTACATCTGCCTGTGTGGTACCTTGCAGGTCATCCAGCTATGGTTGCTGTGTACAGACACACTTGCCATAGTCCCCACACTGCCCTGTCCCATGCCACCACCCACCACCTGTCCCTCATCTATGGCCACTGGTGATGGGGTATGTATAGGCAATGTGACTGTGTGTGGGTACGGGGTGGATAACAGTGGGATGTCAACTGATGGCACAGCTTCAGCCCCCAACAACCCTGCTTGTGCCTCATCATACCTATCATCATTATCAGAGTCTGTATGGACACTAACATCAGTTTGCCTGCTGGAGGGACCCTGACCCACCTCGCCATCTGTGAGGGGAAAACAGAAAATGTACTTTAAGACCTGTACGTCATTGCTTACCTTTACACACACACACATGTGAGGTGGCACAAAGATATTACTCACAGACCTCTCATTACCGAACTGTCAACATGCATGACATATGGCACTCAACAACATGCACTGTAGCTATAGTCAATCCCTGTTACCAACATTATACATTTCTGTGATGCATGAGTTGTGTTAATAGGTGATGTCCCTTCCCCTGGAACACACTGCACCCATGTACACAGTATTGCTGTGCATGTTCTTAGCACCCTGGCATGTACTGTGCACCAATCCTCATGGGTGTACACACCATTGCTGAATGTGTATATGTGTGTCAGTTATGTTTGCTCTGTTGCTCCCAGCCCCTATGCATTTGTCCGACACCTACCTGGGATGATGTGAGGACAGATGTCAATAGTGAATGCCTGATGTCTTATTTGTAGATCTCCTCATCAGCAGTGTATGTATGAGCAATAAAATGCAATTACACTGACAAGCTATAAAGCTTACTGTGGCTATGAGGAGTGTACACACCCTTAATGACATGGCACCCTCTTCCCTGATATGCCATGGGGCCACAATACTGCATATGTTAACAATACACAAACCTGATAAGTGACATATGACCTGTGCAATCAAATTCAGAATGAAACAAATGTGTTAGTTGTGCAAATGCTGACTGAGATGCATATGATATGTGGGTGCATAAATGTTCACACCCTTAAAATGATGGTTTGTTGCATCAACTGTTAAGTGTACTACAGCAGTCACTATTCCTGGAAGGGGTATACTAGCATGGCCCATCTGCACTTGCCAGTATTTGGTCACTCTGCCCTACAAATGTCCCCTACCTCTGCCAGATTGCAAGGTCAACTCATGTGCACAGTCCTTGGAGGTCACACAGTGCATTCAGTACTGCTCTGGAGTCAGGGTTATGTCTGCCACAATTCATGGCCTTGACTGTGGGCAGATACAGCCATTCTTAGTGAGCTTTGGCTGTCTGCCTTCAGTTCACTGTTGTGTTTCAGGATGACACCCCTCCACATCCTCACCCTTTCTGCAGATGCTTGACAACTATGGGCCATACATGAGTTTCATTTTGCAGTGTCCCAAATTCAGAACACCATGTGTACCAGCCTAGTTCCTGTTAATGAATGGCATACATACAGGTGTACACTGGCACCAGTAAGGTACAGATGGGGATGGTGGGCATGAGGTGGAGTGAGGTGTTGCTTGTGCAGCACATGTATCTTTATTAATACTGTCTGTAGGTTTCAGACTTGGTCTTGGTACACCATTACACACTGCAGCACATGCCTTTGGGGGACTTTTGATGTTATTCATATGCTACCTGTAGAGAGTCCTGCATGATGATTCCTGTGGAACAACTTTCCCTCTGATTACCCTAACCCATAAGCCACACTTATGCAGAGTCCAGGCAATTGTCGACACAGGTACTGCACAGCCAGCACTTAATAGACATTCCTGCAACTCCCTCAGTGTTGTGGCATGTTTCTAGGCAGCCTCCATGACCAGTTTGCAATGTGTGTCATCATCTGTCTTGGATGGCCATCTGTTTATTTTCTAAATTAATGTTGTCCCATACTTCCTCGTCACATACATGACTGCACTGTTTGCCATGGTATATGCAATGGTGAGGTAGGGCTACATCTCCCACTCCTGAGTGCTACCTGCTGGATATGGGATCCATTCCATGGTTTGTAAGATGTGTGTAAGCCACGGCTGCCTCTGTTGCAGGTGAGTGGGCAAATGTCATGGACATACATCTTGGACAGGAGACCATTTCTTGGTGTGATATTGAGGACCTGTACTTGATGGAAGGTGCATACTTATGAAGAGTGAATGCTGTCAGTACCTCAAAAGCTGCTTCCACAATATGTTATTTCGAGTGTGTGCACACATATGCTTCCAGTGTTTGTTAAGGTATGTATTCCCCATATTTGCTGTCCTAACATAGGATTCCATATTACACATTCATTGCACATGTTAGGATCACATTACAGGTTGTAAGGATTGTGGAATGTGATATGTCGTTGTGTAGATCTGTAACAGTTGCCATTGTAATAGTGGTATATATACTGTTGTAGCTGCTGTATAAGGGTAGTTTCAGACATGTTCTTACTGTAAGCCATTTGTCCCACCTTTATGTTCAACTCTGTGCACACATCTTGCAATGACAGGTTGTAAGTTATATTGCAGGACTCTTACATACCCTTCAGATATGCCACCATGGTGACCACTGTGATGCAATGCAGTTAACAGCAAAAATAAGTGAACATGTACAACATGCATTATGGGTAGGTGCATTAAATATGTGCATGGCAAATACCATGGCCATGACATGGCCGGTATATTGGCAAACCTGAACAAAAAATATACCAGCTACAGGCTACTGCCTCAGAGGTATATAAGAGGTACCTACATAGTTGTGTGAGAGATGTGATGTCAGTACCCACACCTGTGGCACTGGTACAAGGTGGGAGCAGCATTTCAGTATATCTACAGTACAAATCCACAATACTACAGATTATGCACATCTGTTCATTACTATACTGCAGCAACAGACTATATATATTTTATCTGACATATGCAAGACAAAGCTTTACAGATGGAGATGGATAAGCAACAGTGGTCTACTGATCTGCCCTGTGGCCTTACCTGCACACTCCTCATCCATTGTGTGGGTAGCACCCTCCTCCACAATGCTATCAGCTAGTTCTTGGCTTTGCTGGTGGGCAGGTGACCCAAGGCTGGCGAGGAGCTACTCAGCATGTGTCAGGGGGGGCTGGATGGCATGACCCCCACTTGTGGCTTGCTGGTCCCTTCTAACTGCAGCAGCTCGCTGACTGGGGTGGCGGATAAAGTCAGTGCACCAATGTCAGACCTGCTCATAACTGCAGTTATGCAGGCTGACATCGTTTACCCTGTGGACAAGCTCATTCCACAGGGCAGCCCTCTCCTGCAAATCATGGGCTGTATGGCCAAAGAGGGTTTGGTGGTGCTGCACCAGATAGTTAATGATAGCATCATTTTCCTGGGGGGAATACACTGGAAAGCACTCTTTAGACATGGTACCTGAAAGGCATAAAGAGGAAAAAATGTCTGAGAACCTCATACTGCAAGGATATAATAGTTGTTAATTGACATCTCTGTCTCCCCTGACTATATCTGCAACAATAATCTGAACAAACAACTCAATGGGTATGTTTACACCAAACCTACTGTTGGGACATATATCGTATTGTACGACAAATATTGAAATGTGTTTCTAGTCATGTTCCATGTTGAAGCACTATCA
>NC_056749.1:535947863-535965363 GCF_019279795.1 Protopterus annectens | reverse complement strand
AGCTATGCTACAGAATCGGAATTGCCTAGTCACAGTAAGGCCTTGTTGAGACTAGTTATGGTGGCTGCCAAAAAAAGCAATTACAAGAAAATAGAAATTAAAGTCTAAACCAAGTGTACTAGAAGTAGTGAATCTATATAGTAACATAGATAAAACAACTGGAACTGAGATCTTTAGAAAAGGGTTGGAGCAAATTACATAGAAACAAATGGAAATTGTGGGAAGAATACATGCAGAGGAGGAACAAGGTTTAAAAGAAGGCATGATATGAATAAGCTATGTAATGTATAATTGACAATGACTGGATAGATTATACATATAATGTTTGCAACCAAAATTGTCAATACAGTTTGTGATGTATAATGTTTGCAACTAAAATTATGTCAATATAGTTTATTTTCATTTATATAAATGCATGATTGCCTATATCATATGTGAGAATTTAATAAAGATGTTTCTTGTTAAAAAAAAGAGTGATTCTGTAGCTGACATTTGCTTTCCCAAAAATATATATCAGTAGTCAGTCAGAAGTGATTCCTGTTTGTTTTCATATATCACATTGTCTCCAAAAATAACACCCACATTCTGTGTACTCCTATTGCCTCACCGAGAAGAAAACAAAAAACATAATACCAGCAGTACCATGGTATTATGAAAAAAGCCATATTTTTGTTAGTTTTATGTAATGACCATATGTTTTCACATGCAGCATGCATTTTCACCCCATTCCTTAGAAAGGCATCCATCTTCTATTTATTTTTCTGACGTCTAATTGAAAGCAAAGTGATAAAAAATGAGGACAATTTATCACTCTTGATCATTTATACATGCTCCTGGCATTGGTTACTTGTAGCAGTTTGGTGTAACTCCTTCCCATAATTTGTTTTTCTAAAAGGCTCCCCCTACCTCTCATAGGATTCTCTCAACTCTGTTGTAGGTGTTGTGAGAGGTTGCACCCCCTACACCCTCTAACTAATATAACCCTTCTCTGGCATCAAACCATTTGTGGGGAAGTGTAGCCAAATTAAGTGAGTCCACAGATCATCCCTCTATTTACTACAAGTAATGAACACCCAAAATCGCTCTCCCTCATACAAGCCATATCAATAAATGTTTTGCATAGCTCATACAAATGTCCTTTGCTTTCATGTATATCCCCCTCCATACACAGCTAGTCACTTATGGCAATCATCTCTCACGTGAATGCCAAATGTTGTGAAATAACAGCCACAGCAATCTATTTCACTTGGGCTATAGGGAACATCATCCTCCTCCCACATCAACTTCAATAAAAAATGATACACGTGTATGATGATGTGGGCAATGTGTAGTATTACCACTGTCCACACATATATCTCGATTCCTGACAGACAAAGTGAAAAACAGAATCACTACAAATGTATTTTAATGTGGAGCATTCGGGCACTGTGCTCTGTTTCCCCCAATCAAGCCAGAGCAACGACCACTTGACTGGAATCATGCTAACTGCCCTTTGTTTTCATGCATCATATGCCACCCCTCCCCATAATCAGTAAAAAAAGTAGCCACAACAATGTAGATCAAGTTGCTGTTGAAGAACTACTCAATTTGCTTTGCCCTTTACTTGCAGCTCACTAGAAAAAAGAGGCCAAAAATTACTGACACTTATGAAATACTCCTCTTCTCTTATGTACACAGAAAATGGCTAGAATACCAGGCTTTACAGTATCATCCATTTATCTGTGTACAAAAATTATAGCAAAAATGTCTGACATTATTAGTGTCAACAATCCTGATTTACCACAGAAGCAAGATATGAGTTATAGCCAGTCCGAACCTCAGTTTTTCCATTTATGAAACCCATAAATGGCAGTATGACACAGTGTATTTTCCAACCTGTTTTAAGGGTAAGACAACAGTTAATTTACTTATTTTATTTTATTTAACATTTGTTGACCAGGAAAGTCTGATTAGGACAGAGTCTATTTTCAGTGGGGGCCCAGGGAGAAATGCTCCAAACATGTCTTTACACTGTGGGAGGAAACCAAAGTACCCGGAGGAAACCCACGTGAACGCAGGGTGAACATGGAAACTCTACACAGAAGGCACCGCAGCTGAGAATCAAACTGGAGAATCTCTTGCTGTGAGATGACAATGTTAACTGGTGCACCACAGCACTGCACATAAGTCAAACTGCAGGACTACTGTCTTTCCAGGATAAAGGTGGTTGAATTAAATCTCTTAGCTGAGTCCCTTCTCCCATATCTCTCAACTTCTTTGCTTAAGAATTCTGGACAAAACCAAAATTAATGGGGAGACAAAGGCCCAAAATCAGGGATAATTGTAAACATTACTATAATTCACTTAATTGGGCAACAGGTTTCTATCAACATGCATTTTTTTATTAGTAAGAAGCATAAAACTGTACTGAATTGTATTATTGAGTAACTTTAGTTGCCAGTGACCTAAAATAAATAAATATATAAAAGCTTATAAGGGACAAGAGGAAAATATAAGACATCAACAAAGGATGTAGCCAATAATTTACAAATTGTACACATAGGATTTCTATTGCATCCCTTATTTAAAAAGTATAGAATTACAGTGTTACAACCATACTGCCCCCCCCATAAACTGACAGGTCATGAGTTGACACTGCGGTACATTATCTCTCTGGCCACATCACATAGACTGTCATTTAGTTACAGTGCTGCACTGCAACAGGTCTCTGTATACCAGTGCTGGTGTTCAGTAACAAGTCTCTGCTCCACATCACAGCAGCCACTCCCAGAGAGGCAGCCACGCCATTGCAAGTGTTCAGCACCAAGCCTGTGTGCTACATCATGGTAACTAGTCCCACAGGCATCTCCACACAAACAATATGTAGCACTAACAGCCTCTGTGCTACAACATGGAAATGGTCCACAAAGTAACATTCATCATCTGCACACAGGCAAGCTCTACCCATGGCCATAGTAACAACATTAATGCATCTTATCATGCCACAATGAGCACCTCTGAATTTATGGACTTTAAAAAGACAAACCTATTAAAACTATATCATGAGCTTTCAACATTCAAATGCAAAATTACCAGTCTCTGTGTATGCCAAATCTAAGAAATAGCACAAACCAAGCTGTTGCAATCAGCACCAATATATTGGAGAGCATAAAATTAATCCATCCTGGCAAAATGCAAAATCAGTAAGGTGTCTAATAAAAAAAAAAAATCTAATCAAGGCCTACAGTATAATAAATCAAACTCTACCCACATTAAAGACTATGGGCTGGATTCATAAAAGTTACCACAAAGTCCACACTATTTGTATAGTTTGTGTAACCTTTCTGAGTGAATAGACAGCATAAGCATTGTAATAGGGCTGTTCTTGAATTTAGAAAGTGTACACTGACCTTTATGAATATGTCAAAAACTCACCATAAATCTGAAAGTTACCATAAGGAAGATTGTAGTGAAACTGAAATTAAAATTAGTATCTGCAGTGAAAGATAATCCTAAATCCTTCTTTAATTCCTACAACTGTTCATCCTAAGCATAACAACAGGGTATGCTCTTAAGTCACTGAAAATGGCTGTCATTATTACTCAACATAACAGCAACCAACCTCAAATCCCAGGAGCTATAGTCCAATTTGCCTAATAAGTGCAATTTGCAAAACCATACAATATATTTAATTTATAGCTGATTTCATAAGTTTCAATATATAAAAAATGAATGCTCTAGACCCACAATTATATGGTTTTGTCTAAGAGAGATAACATCTATTTTATTTAGTAAACTTCAAGAAAGTCACTGAAGCTGCAGGTAGCAGCCATGCAGTACATACCATGCACCTGGATCTAGCAAAGACCTTTGACTATGTTCCCCATGTTGATATTCCAAGTAAATTTAATGCATAAATGCATAATTTTATGTTGTAAGATGACAGAAAACTGTCTGATAGACCAAAGTCACATAGCTAAAGCACTTCAGAAAGCAAAAAGGCAGGCATTCGTCAAGGTTCAGTAGTGGAATATCTTCTGTTCAGTATCTAGTAGTTGGTTCTCCAAACCACTAACCAGGACATAATTGTTAGTTAAATTCGTCAGTGACTGCAAGATGGTGTAATTCACTCAGCAGCTGATACCAGCAAGGGTATTCAGAAATGTGCGTAAGTTAAAGCGTGTAACATGGTCTCCTTTGGTAAACAAAACAGCTTATATTATAGACATCACTACACTTCAGAATGAAAGAGTCATCATAGATTTCGACACCCTTGTAGACAATTCCCTGTCTTTTGACTACTGTGCAATAATAACAGGTCATGAAATCCTTCTTTTTAGCTTTCCTCTATACTTTACCCTGTTTAGACTAACAGAATGTTAATACCCCTTTTTGTGTGCAGCTATCCAAACACATCACGCAGCTACAAAGACCCCAGGGATTCCTAACTAAAACAACTTCCAGATTAAAGACAAGGGGCGGCTCGTGCCATCGGACTGCCGGACTGCAGCCCCCTCAACACAAAAAGGAAAAAAGAAAAAAAAGTACTTTTTTAAAATTTTTATTGTCTGTCTTTCATCTCTGTCAGCCGGCTGCTTGCATACGCCAACTGACGAGCATGCGCACTGTCGAATTCCGGGTTGCGGCGGTTTTAAAAAAATACATTTTTTTTTTCTCTTTCTACTTGGAGCTGCAGTCCGGAGAGTCAGTTAAGGAATTAGGGTGATGCCCAGCAGTCTATGCGGTTCCAAACCGCATAGAATTGGAAGGGGTTCGGACTGCCACGTCCGCAGGCACGTACATGACGTGGATGGGCTAAATGGCTGCTGATTGGTTCTCGCTCTCTTCCCGGGCTTTATGTGCTGGGAAAAGAGCGAGAAGCAAACAGTTGCAGCCAGTTTTGGTTGTGGACTTGAGCCTTGAGGATTTATTTGACTAAGTGCTGGATTTTTTTATGGCTTGGCGTTCGCTGGCTGTAAGAAGTACTTTCTTTTCTTCTTTAACTTTGGTGGTATGTATATTGTCAGTTTACTCAGTTACCGTAGTACCCAGTGCATCAAACTATATATCCATGTATGGACATCATCCACTATAATTGCTGAATGGATGACTTACTCTTGTGCTGCGAGGCAAATTAAGGCCTCCTATCAGACTCTTCTACTGTCAATCTGACTGGTAATGTCAACATTCTAATTAATATATTAAGTGGTGGGATAGACGATGGCTTTCTAATGTAATTACATGAAAAATAAGTTTTATTGGCTGAGAAATCAACAATCGATTATATTTCTAAACTAGTCTACCTTCTTTCAGTTCCAGCACTGTAAAAGGAGTGAGATATAATAATCTTTGTTTACTACAAAGGAAGTATTTGACCTGGCTTTTCATTTTTTTTTCTTTGCCAACTGTGAAGTAGTTTAAGTCTATGTATCTGTTCAGTTATTTATCCACCTATCTCTCTTTCCCTTTCCCTTTCTGTACATTTTCATGTGTTGCTAAATATTTTGCAGAAGCTTGTGTGGTTGACCCAGTGCTGTAATGAGTGATTAAGTAGTATTCCTGTCAGGAAAAGTGGAATTTATGTGCTGGTTGCATCAAAGCAACACTTAATGAGTCTTGCTTTGACAAGTATCTTGCACTCATGCATGACAGAGCTGCTTGCATTTCATTACCTTGGTCACTATATGACAATGCCAGACACAGGATTAGATGCCTGATAAATCTCTCAATCACTATCTATCATCTCTCGACAACTATCTTTCAGAGCATCAGTCAAAAAATAGCTTTTGCTTTTTAGTTATTTATATATGAGACTGTCTATAAGAATGTTTACTTGTGTGTGTGTGTGTGTGTGTGTGTGTGTGTGTGTGTGTGTGTGTGTGTGTGTGTGTGTGTGTAAAATGCCCCAGTTACTTCATGGTGGTGGGTAGAGA
Source organism: Protopterus annectens (assembly GCF_019279795.1). NCBI lineage: Eukaryota > Metazoa > Chordata > Ceratodontiformes > Protopteridae > Protopterus > Protopterus annectens. Next base: position 535,959,451 of record NC_056749.1, on the reverse strand, counting down.
ATAAGACCTGAACCCTGTACCTTGGGTCCAAGTGACAAAAGCCTGAATTCCCTACTCACCACCATTTCTAAAACATTTGCAGATTTTTGCTTCATATTTGTTCTGTTCCTCATAAAATCTGTGGTTTCTGTATTGTTTTACTTAAAACAGACAGTGGTGCAGTGGTAGCAGTGTTGCCTGTCAGCTATGGGTTGTCTGGTTTGATTCTTGGCTGGGGTGCCTTCTGTATGGAGTCTGCATGTTCTCCCTGTGTTTGTGTGGGTTTGCTCTGGTGTCCTCAGTGGATATTTGTCCCTAATTTTTGGACTGTATTCCCCCATTATTGGCTTTGTCTAGTTTTTTTGTGCCAAGGTTGAGAGCTATGGTGATAACTGAACTCACTGAATATGTCTGGGGGCTGTATTCTCCCATTATTGGCTTTGTTCAGGTGTATTGTGTTAAGATGTTGACAGCTATGGTGAGAACTGAATTCACTAAATGGTAGCCATTTAAGTTTCAGTCTTCCTTTCTTTCATAAAAATAGATGATTTGGCATAGTGGTATGTTGCTCTGGCTGTTTTGCACAGGGACCTGGGTTCAATACTTGGCAGTGAAATGTATGGTGGTAACATAGCATTTTATTCTAGCAACTTTCCAACATTATACAAGCAATGTTTAAAATGTGTCCCTGGTTTTTGGGCTTTTGTCCCCCCCCAAATAAATTTTGGCTTTGTCCATATTTCTTGTGCTGCAAAGTTCAGAGATACAGCTGAGTGGCAAGTAGATTTTACAAGGAGCTGAGAGCTACATGACAACAAAAGTTTAATGCTGCTTATGGCAAGTCTGCTTGTATTGTAAATAGCACAACAGGTAATATCCTTGCTTTTGATGCAGAAGGCTGTGGGTTCTACTTCCACAGTAGGCAGATCCATTTCTGATACTGTACTCTTTTGTAAAGGGGATGGATGCTGTAGTCCTCTTTGGCAAAGATACCTAGTAACTATGAACCTGTTGTCAGTTTGCCATCCATTCCTTATTGCGATATTACTAGCATTATAATTTTTTTATTGCAACATAAGCAATTTATTCCTCAAGGGCAACAGGCACTTTATTTGTAGATAAAACAATGACATATAAAGTTGTTTGCTAGCAGTAACCTCTTCATTAGTTAACAGATTTCTTTACTGTGGAATTATTTAGATGGCTTTTACTACTTCAGAGATCGTGCATATTTACTGATACTGGTGGACTGTTAAAGTCCGAGTACACTTTTATGATGGAAATGTTCTGAATTGGGCAGTTAACTGTACTGTATTGTACAAGGAATATAATTTAATACAGTCAGGAAGGTGTATCAAAGAACATGTGCATGTTTCATGTTCAAGGGGCCTATGATTTGAAAACAGCCCAAAATTAATCTATCTGCTACTGGCAAACTGTATTTTCTTTGAATGTGGGTTTCAATGCTGTTTCAATGAATGTGAGTTTCAAGGGCAGAGATGTTTTAATGCTAAGTCTATTTTCATTGTGAGACTGCATTGCTTTGTTTAGCAGATATCTATTACGGTTTATGCTGTAAAATATAAAATAAAACCTTCAAATGAAATCCATATCATCACAGAAGTAAAGCGGTATGCAGTTTATGGCAAATGGGGCGAAATAACCAAGGAATGGGACACTGGAATGGCTGCAGGGGGGACGCTCCATTCAACCATGATTTTGTGAGGGGGTGGAAGGGGAGCAAACTCAGACAGCCCCGGCTAAACTATACCTCTCAACTGTCCAGAATTTTGCAGGATGAATAGATTTTTGCTTCTTATTTTTGGTTTGTTCCTTATAAAATTTGTGATTTTCTGCTAAATCATTTAGGAATGAAGCCACTAAATAATGACAGACATTGAGTTTCAGACATCATAACCTTCAGAAAAATGCATGTTAAAGCAAGACCCGTTATTCTATCAACTGTCTTAAGTTTATACAAGAACAATTTTTAGTACTGTTTGCATGTTACCCCAATATATTTGGCCTTGTCCAGAATTCCTGCATTAAGAGGTTGAGAGGTACGTGCAAATAAATCGGTTTATAGAATTAGGAATATCCAAACCTCTCAACTGTCCCCAATTTTGGCTCAAAATGTTGCTCTCCCCCTAATAATCCCTCTGCAAAAGGGCAATTTTGGAAGAAAACGTGGAGGGTTTACAATTATAAATAATTGTAATGATCAGAGTTATAGATTACTTTTATTTCAGAAATGCATGTAGATGATCTTATTTTGTTAGCTGCTTAAGTTAACAGTACTAATTTTATAAAGGTGTCCCTTCTTTGACAGGTTCTCAGCTGTATTGTGTGGCAATTTTATATTTTTGCATAGCATTTTTGGTCTGTTTTTCATAAAATTGTGTTTTTCTGGCAAATTAGTAGCAAATCATTAAGGACTGAAGTTAGAAAATAATGGTAGACATTTGAGTTTCAGATTTCATACCTTCAAAAATTCATACTAATGCAAGACCTACTACTATTCTATTATCTTTCTAAGTTTATAAGAGCAATATTTAAACATTGTTTTTATTTTTGGGCCTGTGTCACTTCTATGTATGGCTTTGTCCAGATTTCTTGCTCTGAGGTTGAGAGATATGAGTGTCAGAGCCATCACAGTCAGCCAGAAACATTTCAAATTGTGACATACTTATTGCACCCCACTCCCCCATGTAGTGGCTCTGGATGTGTCCAAGCAAGGCAAGGAGCAGTTATGCAGTGTAAGTGTGCAGAATATTCCCCCATCCAAGGTAGACCACAAGTACAGCCATGGCTTTTCATCTGTCCTTGATTTTGCAGAATGTTCTGTTTTTCTGTCATATTTTTATACTGTTGATTTATGCTTCTTATTATTCAGGAAAATGCATACTGTTGCAGTGCCCTGTTGCTCTGTATTAAAGTAGCAATGCTTTATTGACCATCAGGTAAGCTTGTCGGAGATTGTAAGATGCAAGTAAGCTTTAATAAGCATACTGTTAAAGAATTACCAACATTGAAAGCCTTTTCATTGTTGCCATGCAGAGAATATTTACATAACTAGATAACGTATAAGCCTTAGGTATTGAAATGCATATGACAGTATTTGAAATAAAGGACAGGATTACAGTATTTTCAGAAGCTCATTACATTTGTTGGAGACTTGCAGTTATCTTTGCAGGCTTTACCCGTAAACTAAACAGAATGCCAATCTATCATGTGTGGTTCATAACTTGTGCAGTAATCCTTTAAGAAATTAATCTTGAGCTTGTATATTGTTCGCTGTTCATTTTTTACTTTGATCATGTGTTCCCCATGAAACAAGTACATAGTTGTTGCCAGGCAGCAGGTCTTTTTTGGATACGAAACATTTTTACAAGTGGGGGTATCACAGAGATTGCTACTTTCAGTATGTTACTTGGTAATTTTGTAAAGCTGAATATAAATTATAATTAGAACTGCAGTGCATGGAAAAGTGGTTTGAGTTGAGTACTGCTTGTTTTTCTTATACTTGATTTTGACTGGCATTCCAGTAATGTATTTAAAAAGTAATTTATTTTTTCATGCCTCACAACCTTTGTGTTTCCATCTAGATATTAAGTAAGTTGTCATGTAACCAATGCATTGAAATATTTTTTCTTCTACACTTCATTTTGTCTTGATTGTACTCTCGTAATGACGGTTTGGCACCCAGGGCAGCATATTTAATTAAAGTTCCAATTGTTGTGGGTTTGAGCATAGCTCCACCCCTTTGTAGTTGGTCACACCCCTTCCCATTGGCCCCACCCATTCAGCTGTCTCCTGCAGCCCCCCCTTTAATTTAAAGTCACCAGCCGCCACTGTTAAAGACCATCATATACCAAGCCAGGCTTGAAACTCTGTCCCTATATTCTGACTCTTATAGACTCCTGTGCAGGGCTTTAAGTCTACCAATCATTATTATTGATGGCTCAACCCTCCTTAATCTGCAACAACTCCACAAAACAAATGGTTCCACAAACACTCTAAAGACTTAAATCTCCATCTACAAACAAAACATGCTGGAAGGACAAATTTATTATCACTGACAAATGTTACACACAAAAAAGAGTGATTCCTTTACTTGCTTTAAGGCAAACCTTGACAATTAGATAAGTGCTCATAAATTCATCCCTACCCTTTTTTATTGCTCCTTCCTGGAAGCAGGAGGTGCCCTATAAGGGTGGGTGTTGACAAAGACAAACTCTGTTTAGTATACTCTATAAAATCAGTGACTCAGTTTATGTCTGTACTGGCCAGAAATTGTATTTTTTTTTCTGACCATAGCAATAGGACATAGATAGCCAAACCGTGTCCTATTACTGGGCAATCTAAGTGCCTGTAATCAGTTGCCATTAACAACCGATTGTAGTGCTTTCCTGGTAATGTGTAGTCTATTAGTCATTTGACTAGAGCCTGACAAGAACTGAAGAGTTGTGGATGGGTTTTCATTCACAGGAACATTTTTTTGTTGCTGCTGTTTTCAAACTGTAGCATGAAGCCAGAAAAAAATTGTGGGTAGTGATAACAGGAGGCAGTGCCCAGAACAGAATACATATATATCCACATTTTTTATTTAATTTTACAACACATGGGAGACTCCCTGTACAGCTCTCAACTTCTTTCCTCAAGAATTCTGAACATAAGCAAAAATATACATATATATATATATATATATATGTACAGAGAAAATCCAGGGCAGATGAGAAGGATATGTCATTCACCTAGGACTTTTTACTTTCCAATCAGTCATGGTTTCTGCATGGCATCTACATCTCTATTTGGCAGCAAATGTCAGCCAATAAGATACTGATGCCAGCAGAACCAATAGTGCATGTTTCCTTTCCTCTTTCTTTCCTTTGATTGCAAAAGACAGAGTCAGCTTATGTAGCAGAAAATAAACAAACCTGTTTAAATGAAATCAAGCTTGTTTCATTATTTTCTGCTATTGCACTTAAGTATTTTTATTTTTCAGCTGATGTTATAGTCAAGACATAGTCCATGAGTGTGCTGAATGTGGAGGGGGGGGCCTGTCTCCCCCTTGCCACATGGTTCAGGTGTCCTTTCTAAAAGAATTAACAATTTCAGTGGAATAACTGGTATTACAACATAAAAAAAAACTTGAAAACTTAGCAAATTAGAAATAAATGATGTATTTCCCTTTTGAAGTACAAGTAGATATTTCAGCAATGTATCAGTACCCGCGGTGGTAGTGCTGCGGTAGCGTTGTTGCCTCAAAGTAATTTGATTCTCAGCTAGAGCGCCTTCTGCATGGAGACATGCGTGAATGGGTGTACCTTCGTTGAAGGTTGTGCATCAGAGCTGTTAACTCGGCATGTAAAAATCAACTACCAATCATTAGCGGACCGGAATTCCGCTGTGGCGACCCCTAACCGTGAAAAGCCGAAAGACACACCAACATCTAACATCAGTAACTTAACTCCTTGCAAAGGGCTTAAGTCACTTCAAAATCTTGTGTAATTTCAGAAGTTATGCTGGTCCGATAAAAGGTATTATATCACATCTGTTTTCCTATATCTTTGTGCCCTCTGTTAGGAGCCAACATAGCATTTCTTTTCTTCAAATATGACACACACAAGGCAGTAACAGTATCAGCTGAAGGAGATATGGAAGCAGTGATCAGAGCTTGATGGTGGGGGGAATTCTTCAAAAAGAATTAAAAGTCACAGCTGAAAGCAAGAGTGAAAGAAAAACTCTATGAAATTCAGCATGAAAGCATTGAGAACTACAGAAGTAACAATATCAGCTGAAAACATTATTAAGAGCCAACAGACTGAAATTCATATGAATTAAGCATGAAAAAATTAACTTCAGATGTGGAGATGTGAATGCTATTTATACCATCAGCTGAGAGATGCATGTAAGGAATTAACAGCTTCAGCTGACAGAAGAATAAAAGGACATCACGTAGAGAATGGAAGCATTACACTCAGCAGTTAATGCTACGAAATGAGGTAAAAATAGTGAATACCTTAGATATAAGATGGAGACATGGAACGAGGTAACATAATTAGCTGATTATGACATGGGAAGGCAGAACAACAACAGTTAAAAGGAGAAGAAAGACAGTAATAGCATAATAATCTGTCAATAAAACAGTGGAGATGCCCCTGATGAATGGAGAGCACAGGAATGAACTCCTTAGCTTAGTCAGGAGTGACAACAGATAACCGCCTCATTTATTAGTAGGAAGTTGGAAGGTACTAATGGCAACTAAGAAGGGCATTAAATGTTTTAACAGCCTCAAATGATGGCAGTGGGAAGATGTTATTGATCTCAAAAATGGGGAGTGACATGTTAGGAGGCAAAAGCCACAGTTCAATGAAAAACGGTGATGGCGACCCAGGTTTAGACAGCAATCTACAGGTGAGGTCATGGAAAGAAAATAACAGCTTTAGTCAGTGGGGGTATGGAACGTAATAATGATTTCAGCTGAAAGAAACATGAAAGGTGCTAATGGTCAATGCTGCAAATGTGACAACAAAAGGTGCCATATTAGCTAATATCAGCAAAGGGAGAAACAGACAGAATAAGGATGAAAGGAAATAAAAACATCAGCTGAGAGAAGGAGCAACAGGACATCATCAATTCAAAGGGCTGAAGATAAGTGAAATTAACTGGCTAGCTAATGATAAGACAGACATTGTTAACTTCATTATGATGGGTACATGAACAGTAACTTCTGATGAGGTCAGAGAACAGGGAACAAAGCCATCAAGCTATGTCTTCGGGAACTGAAAAATGCAATAAACAAGACTGACATGAAACAAAGCATAACTCTCAGTTGGAAAGGTATTCTCAAACATGATATGAGTAAACTAAGGTTACTGAAATCCATCTCTGTGGTACAGGAGGATGAAGCCCCAACTATGATCCAGATAACTCAGGGTTGGCTAGCAACCATGATCCTAAAGGAGTAAGCTGAGAGAAGTGAGAGTGAACAGCTGATGCAGGCTCTCCCATTCTGGATGACAGAGGTGGCTTGGTTCACTGCAACACTGATACCTGCTGGTAGAGCTGTAGGTAGGCTGGTTGGTGTCCTGGGCAATGCCCTCCATCTGGCACCCAACAAGTCTAAGATGAAAATTACAAAAAATGTACTACTGTAAACGTTAAAGACCCAAGAAAGGAAGAAACAAATAAATAAATAAAGGTCTTCAGCTAACCAGGGAGCCATCCATTACATATAGAATGGCCCTTTGCTCTATTACCTGTGGTAAATTGTAGCAGTTTCCCAAGACTCTAAAAAACATAACCTTAATTCTAAGTAAAGAGATGTTTCTACCAACATGACAGCTCTTTGTTAATCTTTGCTATACTAGCTCCTTGCTATAGTTCATTACATACAAATACTTGCTGTTTTTTAAGCAGCTGCAATTTATAATCATAGCTGGATAAATCACTGTTGTTACAGGGACTGCTCATCATCTTACCTTAGATAATATTCCTAAATTAATGTGTATGGAGCAACCATGCCCCTTTGCCTTTCCCTTCCTGTGGCTTTCCTTGCTGAAGGCTAAGTATAAAAGCATGTAATGTACAGGACAGGATATGGATTCTGGTCTGACACGCAGTGTCTAGTAATGTAGCCAGAAGCAGCACATGTGTGGAAGCCTGCAGAAGGCGCAGTGCCAGCAATGAGATTCTACCTTGATGATGGACATGGCAAGCCCCCAGAGAGAGAGTAGTTAGGAGCCAGAAACACCCCAAACCTGCATGGATAATGAATTCTCACCCCCAACATCATCCAGATGATCATGTGATGTAGGGGAATAAAAGGATCAATTGATATATAAAGGGGGCTGAGGTTTGGTAGGAACCAGAATCAGAAAAAGATCTAGTTAAAAATATATCTTTTACCAACTACCCTTTACGCCAGAGGAGGGGAGAAAGGTGCACAAGTTATCTAGTCTTGTAGCCTTTTCCCTAGCAGAATGCTGTATTGCTTAGCTCTTACTATCTCCACCAACATTTTTACATTGCTTCAGTCCTTACTAAAATTGCTTTCCTTTAATCTCTTTCTCCAGTTTATACTACTCCTTAACGTAATGCTACCATTTCAGATTTACTGTAATATTCTGTCAAGTACAGTCAGGGCAAACAATTTGGCTCTGTCAAGTACAGTCAGGGCAAACAATTTGGCTCTGTCAAGTACAGTCAGGGCAAACAATTTGGCTCTGTCAAGTACAGTCAGGGCAAACAATTTGGCTCTGTCAAGTACAGTCAGGGCAAACAATTTGGTTCTGTCAAGTACAGTCAGGGCAAACAATTTGGTTCTGTCAAGTACAGTCAGGGCAAACAATTTGGCTCTGTCAAGTACAGTCAGGGCAAACAATTTGGTTCTGTCAAGTACAGTCAAGGCAAACAATTTGGCTCTGTCAAGTATTGTCAAGGCAAACAATATGTCTCTTATATAAAAAAGACAAAAAAGGCAGACTTGGATAACTCATCTTGGCTTTTCAGAGTCAAACCACCAATTGTTTAAGGTTGAACAGCAAAGCATACATTCTCATCCAGATTAGGGAAGACTTTCAAACTTTTTTTGCTCAAATAGTTTTTATTTTAAACATATAACATAATGAAAATTTGCTTACATTTTAAATAACATATTGGTTAACTGTATACAATATTTACATTTAGCCTGACTGACATAAGTAGATTAAGATAACAACAAGTTTAAGATATAGATAATAAATCATAGTACATATTATATAAGTTATTAGGAAGAGACTGAGTCCAGTTGCAAGGTATCAATCAAAGACAAAACTTTCCTCCACGGATTATTGGCTAATGGCTTAGGATAAGTTCTTAGGTCTTTGGTTTTAATCTCCATTAATGTTTTCAAACTTTTAAGGCAATTTAAGCTGTTCTGAGGGTTGGATCTGGTATTGAAGCCCCAACAGATTTGTGTAGCACTACTACTCAGTTTAATTAGACAATAAATGCTAAATGCAAGAATTCTCAAAAAATGGGGAAAATTAATAGGTACGTTTTAGTTCCAGATAAGGCAGCTCAGATCTAATCTTGTGGGAATTTGTTTTTTAACTGAAGGATTTTGTTCTCAAAATACACATTTTGGACAAAAATAACACAGCTGCAGCTCATAATGTGTTGTCAGGTTTTGTTTGTTAGAAGTTAAAAATAAAAATAAAACCTTTGAACGAAGAATGAGGTTCCACACACTGCTGAGCTGGTAAACCCTCATGGGTCTTTCAGGAATATTCAAACAAAGGACTAGCCTTTAAGCTTGGGATTGGCTCCTTTTTCCATCTCCCAGATTTTCATCCAATCACCTGCCATGAACCCTCCCACCATTGTCTGTAACTGCCTTTAAATAACTGACCCAGTGAATGTAATGTATTAGAACAAGAACACTCATCCATCTGCCTACTTAGCTGAATCAACTACTGGAAACTTCAACAAGGTGTCTTTATTTATTTAAGTTTGATGACCAGGGAAGTCCACTGGGCCATGAAGTACTCATTTTCAGTGGAGACCCAGGGAGAAAAGCTCCAATGAGTTACATGTTACAAAAACATAAGTATAAAGAATAAACAGTAAGTTACCATATAAAGCATATAGTCATATGAATGTATTCTACCCACAGGGAGGGTATCATAGAGAGAATATTTTATTTATCTGAAGTTTGATGTGTGCAGGATAAATAATTGATCCCTGCAGAAAACACCACTCTATCTTTGTCAGTGACTCTCATCAAAATGTTATATGTTATACTCTCTTAGCAAGTTGCAGTATAATTCCTAATTTTTGGCATGACATCCAAGCTCTATGGAATTGAAGCTTATGTGGAAATAAATCAAAGGCCTAGCTGAAATTTAAGTATAGTGAATCTACTATAACACCCCTTTCTTAATTGACAATAACCCAGTTATAAGACTGCATCACATTTTGCCTGGCAATACCTATTAGATTTACAAACATATGTTTTCTGTAGTCTTGGAGATGGCTATCCTCTAAGAAAGTTCTAGTCTTCCTCTTAGAATTCTCTAAATTACTTTTTCAGCCAACAATATTAGACTATCAGATTTATAGCTGCCTAGATGTTTTTGCTTCCTCTTGTATATTACGTTACTACATATGACATTTTCTAGTCATTGCTATGATCACTGATTTGTTGAAGATACAAGCCATTTTTTTTAGGATCTTACCTATCCTGTTTTGACCGCTTCTTTCTCTATCAATTCATCTGTTCTCTGATTTTCTCACTGTATGCTAACTTTTTACCTGCATGGAGGTATACTTTCTAACACAGGGTCAGACTCAGATCAAGAATGGCAAACTACAGGAACAACAGTTAGGATACAGTTACTTAGTGTACTTAGAACCTCAACTGGGTGACTGCCCAACCTCAGTGAAAGCTTTGGTAGCTGAAACTTTTGGTGTGAGTGAGAATAATAAAGCTGTTTCACAGTATCTGATCAGTAGAATATTTAAAAAAGTTAGTGGAGACCAGTACTTGGGCTTATGGTGGGATGAGACAAGCATGGAGAGGGACACGAGATGTGGATCAATGGACAAGGCTATGCAGGTTACCTAGCTACATCACCCACTCCCTTTGCTTTAGAATTTTCAGCTATAAATATCTTCACAACTATTTTTTCACCATGAGTAGATTAAGCAGGATGTCTAACTCATTTTCCCTTTCTTGCTGGAGGTACTCTGTGGGTCCGGAGAGTTAGAGGATGGATATTTTCTGGTACTGCTCTATGTTAGCGCCTTTTAAGGATGATACTGACTTTCTGAATGGCAGGACCTGGCTGTGCTTGGTGGTGTTATCTCCTGCATTGTTTTTGACTGGGGAGTGGCTGAGAATAGAAATGTCAACAAATAAGGTGGTATTGTTGGCTTTAACTGGATTGGTGGTAAAGAACTTCAACACAAGCAAGTTGAAGTCAAATCAGTCTCTAGTGGTAGAAGACCTATTAGAGATAATTGTCCATCTTATTTGGATGGCAGTGGCTGCGGAACTAGAGTCAAACAAGACTGCAGTATAAGTGGGTACTTGATCTGGTATAGTAACTGTATTTATGTTAGAGGCTACTTCCTACATTTTAGAGGCTTTGGGTGGGGAGCATAACCTGTTCATTGTAACAATCAACTCCAATGACTACTGTAACAGTAAAGGAACAGAATGGTGGCTTTATTGACACTGTTTACTTTATGCTTCTCCCAGCTTCTTCAATTTTTAAGAAATATTGCAGATAAGCAAGCTTCTGTAAGCTTCTATAATAAAATAACTGAGAATTGTATTACAACAGAATTGCAGAAGAGTACTTTTTTAAAATACCTATCTCATTGGTAAAATGTTAAGATCTGCAGAACTAAGACATTAGTTAAACCAGTTTGGAATAGTATCTTTATACAATATCACACTGTGTCTGTTGTAACCAAGGTTGTGTTTATGTTGAATAGAAAGTTGAATAAAAAGAAGACAAGGGAATCTAAATCCCCCTTATATTTGATTCTTCTGTTATATTAACCATTGGTGGAAATAGAGATGACCATTACTAAATGCCAATAATTAAAGTCGTCTTACA
>NC_056749.1:535480363-535612863 GCF_019279795.1 Protopterus annectens | reverse complement strand
TGTGATGGTCAAAGGAGAGGTTGCTATCAACCTGTGTCCCCAGATCTCTTATAATATCTTCAGTGTTCAGTGGGCTCCCATCTCTGTCGAAATTAGTGGGAACTAAGTTTTTGCCAAAGGGCATGACTACACATTTTTTGTCAGTAAACTTAAGGAAATGGTATCGACACCAGTCATTGGTCTCAGTGAGGTCTTTCTGTAGGAGGTCTAAATTATTTGGGTAGTTAATAATGGCTCCAAGCTTGCAGTCATCTGTGAACTTGGTCAGCCAGAATCCCGCTGTGTTGGCCTGAACTTCTGAGAAGTAGATGTCAAGCAGGAGAGGACCCAGGACCAATCCCTGTGGGACTCCACTCATGGCTGGTCAGCAGTCTGACTTGGAGTCTGCTACTTTCACACCGTGGGTTCTATCTGTGAGCCAATTAGCAACCTACCTAGTAATATAGGGGTTGATGCCTAGTTTGGTGAGTTTAACAATAATTCCTGAGTGGGGAATGGTATCGAAGGCCTTGGCCAGATCGAGGTAGGCTGTATGAACTGCCTTGCCCTCATCCACAGCTCTGGTGACTGACTCAAAGAAGTTAACCAAGTTGAGCAGGCATGATCTACTTTTCACAAACCCAAATTGTGTGGCATCTAGAGTTTGAAGATTCTCTATATCCTTATTAATTAGGTCCATGATGATGCGCTCCATAGCCTTACATATCAGACTTGTTAGGCTAATGGTGCAATAATTCCCAGGGTCTGTAGTCACTCCCCCTTTATGGAGAGGGGATAACTGTAGCAGTGCACCATTTGGTAGGGACAAAGCCTGAGATAAGGCTGTGATTGAATAGAGCACACAGATGTGGTGCCAGTTCACTTTGTAGTTCACGTAGAACACATCCAGGGATAATGTTGGGTCCCATGGAAGCTGTAGTCTTCGCCTTGGACAATGCAGCTTTAACCTCTGCTGCAGTAATACTGGGTGGCTGACATTCCTTCAGTATTGTGATTAGTCCTTTGTGGGGGAGAGAGCGGTAAAGTTGGTACCGAATCTGTCGGCCAGTTTGTTGGTAATATCTCCTGCAATTCTGCCTTCATAGCTAGCTTTAGAGGTTTTGATGAGGGATCTCAACTTTTTGTTGAGGCTAATAAGGGAGTTTTTCTAATCTTGGGACTTCACCCTTTTCTGCAACAGTTTCTTCCTTCTGTTGTAGAGTTTATTAATGGCAGTGGACCACCAGATTGGCTTCCTTTTTTTTGAGGATAGTGTCTTGGTTCTGTTGGGTATGGCTAGTTCCATGCATTTATGTACGTGTTCGTACAGTGCATTGGTGTATGACTCGGCAGTTATGCATCTATTTTCCATTGACATGGGTGCCATGAAGTTAGCCACCTCTGTATTTAGGAGCCCAAAGCCAGCTTTGGAGAAGTTTTTCATGGAGGTTACCTTTGCTGGGGGGTGGGTGAGATATGGATTTCCATGATGATTAGTTTTTGGTTGGATCTAACCAGTGAGGAATTGACTACTGGTGTAGAGCACCTGTTGCCCATGTTAGTAATAACCAGGTCAGTGATGTTACTTCCTCTAGTGGAGGTAAAAATGTGCTGGTACAGGGCATTGGAATTGATGAATTCCAGGAAGTGTTGGGCCAGTGTGTATTGGTACATCAATAGTTTTCCCAGTTGATGGAGGTGTGGTTGAAGTCACCTAGTATGAGAGTGTTGGGTTGGACCCTAATAGTTTCCAGGGTGCTTAGGAATGTGGAGTAAGAGTCTTGTGACATGGTTGGGGACCTATAGTAGGCTATGATCTGAATCATCGTCTTACCCAATGTTAGTTGCACCTGAAGTATCTCAGATGTGTTATGCTGGGCTACTAGTCTGGAGGTGTGCATATCCTTTATGAACATGGAAACACCACCACCTTTGGAGCTTCGGTCCATGTTCTGGGGCCGAAAGGTGTGGAATGAGTTATAGCCTGGTAGCGCAGGAGTGCTTTCTCCTGCTTTAAACCAGGTCTCCGTTACAGCACAAATGTCAATGTTCGCCATTTTGAGGAGTGCTACGAGCAAGTGCATCTTGAGATTTAGACTTATAGCATTGAGCAGAATGATCCTCAAATTACATTTATTTATAGCTGTTATGGTGGTAATTTGGTCTTTGGAACATTGCCTAAAAAGGCACTATAAGGTTGGCAAGAGCCTTAACCAATATTCAGAAACCCAGGGGTGAAATATGCAGGCCAACTCTGGCAAAGCATCAATGTCTGTCAGTCAAGTCATCCCAAGCAGACAGATACTGGATCCCCTTAGAATGATACCAGAAACTTAGCCCTTTGTTGGAAGTCAATCATTTTCTGCTTGCACTGTAGTAACATTCTGGGCGATGGTAGGATGCTGATCAGGGCTAGGGTCATACCTGCCTGGGCCACATAATCTGAGAGCTCCTCCATATCTCTTTTCATGTTGTCCAGGGAGGTGCATATCAGGTCATTCACACCCACATGGACAGTGACAGAGTCATACTTGTACTTGTTGTGGAGTGCCCTGAGTGCATATGTTATGTGTTGGATTCTGGCACCTGATAGACAGCTGACTGTTACCTTCTCCTTATTCAACCTATTGAGTGGGACATCAGTGTGCCTCACTATCAAGTAACCTATAATTGTTGTATTGGACAAGCTGTTTTGCCTTAGGGTCTTAGGTTGAGCGGCACACTGTGTAGGTGAGCTATGTGTCTTGAGGTTTGTGCTGTGTTGTTGTGGTTGAGTGCTTTTCTGCCTTGGAGGTCTCTGCTGTTTGGATAGATTTCTATTGAGAGCCTCCTCGAAGGTGGGTGTGTGGTTTGTGTTTTTATGTGAGAGCTGTGAATGTGGGTGTTCTGGAGGGCTATGTGTTGAATGTGGTGTGGTGCAGGTGTTGACCCTCTCCTCTTGACCAGCTGTTCCAGTCTTGGCTTGAGAGTGCATGGCTTCCAGTTTGGATATTTAAGTGCATCCATCTCTCACAAGTCTGAGTGTTGGGAGGTAAGAGGAGAGGGTTGTCTGTGTACATGAGGCAGTTGCTACACTGCCTCAGAATGCCCAGGTTCACCAGGTTAATAGGAGAAATCACACAGAACTGGCCTTTAGACATGCCAGGAGGGATGGTCATTATTACTAAGTACTGGAGCTTTTTCCTTATATATTCCTTTTACAGGAAAAATGTCACTCAAGGTGTCTGAGTCTGTACAGAGCACTGCCAAACACTTGAAGGGAAACTAATACATAGACCCTGAAAATTCAAGGACGAAGTATTTAGGCAGATATTCTGAAGTTATAAAGAAATCAAGCAGTACTTACTGAAAAATAAAGAATTAGCATGTCAAGAATGATGAAAAGAGGGGAGTCAGATGAATGGCTACTGCCTGGCTACTAGTAATACTGGTCTCAGCATAGCTTCACTCTGTTGAGATACAATACTTCTTTGCTTCTTCTCTCACCAGAAGCAAAATGTTATTACCAATCCCAAGAAGAGAAGCAGGCCATGGCCTGTTTGGTGATCCACAGTCTTGTCCCAGATGACGCAATGGTCTGCAGGCTTATAGCCTTTTTCTGGTAGATGCCTCGAATAGCAACCAGACCAATTAGGTATGTTAAGCACAAACACTCACTCTCCAACTAGAAAGAGTCAGGAATCAATGCACTCTGCTCTTACTCTCACCAGGGTCAGAATGTAAACACAGATTCCATGCTGTCACCTATAAAGCAGTTATTAAGCTTTCCGATGATCAGCATTCTCCAGGAAATAATGTAACTGCACTCCTTCTCTCACCAGGAGAAAAAAGAAGCACTAAACCCAATATGACTACTGAGAGGCAGAATGTGGGCTCTACAATAACTGGTGGTCTTGCAATAGAAGCTTAAAAGTAAGATGAAAAAAAAAAATGGTTTATCCTAAACACTGCAGTGTGAACTAGAGGAGTTAGAAGTGAAAGTAGGTAACTTAAGTTTTACCTGTCTAAAAAGTTAAGTTTTAGTGGAGAGTCACTATTTTTAAAACAGCAAGACAGATTGAAAGGGGGTGGTCACTTTTGTATGCTAGTACTACGGAATACAGTATGATGGTCAATAAATGTAAATAGTTGAAGGGGAGTGATTTTACAAAATGATAATTTTATGTTTACTCACACCAGCCAGTAAAAGCAGAGAGGAAATGAGATATATGGTCAAATTAACATAAGGGGCAGGTAACTAGAAAGACAATGGTGTTTAAGAACACAACAGTAACTGGGTGGGAGGGTGAGAAATATTTCTGTCTGACTCTCAAGAGACAGAGCTGTGGACTCTTTTCAATTTTAAATATGCAGTTAAAAGCAGAATACAAGCAAAACACAGTGCAAAGAAAACAAATCACAGTATACAAATAGAAAAAGGCAATAAAGTAATACAAACTACAACAAATAAAAAGTAAACTAACCTTTTCCTTACAGCAAATTGTAGCAGAGTCTGGGTGAGCCTTTCCAGTAAAGGAAAATGTAAATTTGTGCAGTAAAATGTAAATTAGGAAGAATAGGGTAGAATTAGGTAATATGGTTAGAGGTACGGTACTGGCATTTTTGCTATTTTCTGGAGATTCATTTTTAATTGTGAATAGAATTTGGGGTAGGGAGATTTTATTTTATGTATTTATTTTACATTTGTCTACTGGGTAAGTCCGACTGGACACAATCCCTTTTTCAGTGGAGGCCCATAGTAAAAAGCTCCACATAATGGAAAATGTAAACATTTACGTACACTGTATAAGAAAAATATATAAGAAAAAGAGCAATATGCATGTAATTACAGAGGGGTACTTAAGTGTGGACAATTACATATATAAGGAAGAAATAAAATGCACACAATTACAGAGCAGTGCTAATGTAAGAGTTCTCATAAGTATATACAACATACGCAATATAGTACACATATTTATGTGCAGTAATCACAGTCAGATAATATATATATATATATATATATATATATATATATATATATATATCTTCTTCTTCTTCTTTCAGCTTTT
Organism: Protopterus annectens; assembly: GCF_019279795.1. Lineage (NCBI taxonomy): Eukaryota > Metazoa > Chordata > Ceratodontiformes > Protopteridae > Protopterus > Protopterus annectens. Next base: position 535,607,836 of record NC_056749.1, on the reverse strand, counting down.
CCTGGTTAGGGGTTGCCACAGCGGATCATCTGTCCGCTCATGATTGGCAGTGGAGTTTTACAGTGTCGAGTTGCCAGCCCTGCGTCCAACCTTCCACAGAAGGAACACACACATACACACTCACACCTAGGGTCAATTTAGAATGTCCAATCCACCTACAGCATGTGTTTGGGATGTGGGAAGAAACCAGAGCACCCGGAGGAAACCCATGAGACCACAGGGAGGATATGCAGACTCCGCACAGAAGGCACCTCGGCCAAGGATCGAACCAGAGAACCTCTTGCTGTGAGGCGGCAACGCTAACTGCTGGACCACCTTGGCCGCCCTATAATAAATAAAAAAAAAAAATAAATAAATATATATATATATATATATATATATATATATATATATATATATATATATATAATAATTACAAACTACTAGATGAGGGAGGTCTGTACCTAATTTGTAAATTGAGGGAGTTTACATTCAGTTCTGGTAACAAAGGAAACAAAAAAATCATGAGTTTAGTTTTGTTGGGGTTTAGTATTAGTTGAGAATTAGATAGCCATGTCTCCACCTTTGAGAAAGAGTCTTGTGTTATTAGTTGTAGTTGTTGTAGAGATGAAGCTGCACATATTAGTGTGGAATCATCAGTGTACTGAATGACAGAAGCATGCTGTTTTGAAGTGTGACATTTGTTAGTAAATAGTGAAAACAGTAGGGGACTCAGGAATGATCCTTGAGGTACTCCTACTGTAATAGGCAGAAGAAAAGACAGGTTTTGTTGCCATTGCACTGCTTGTTGTCAGTTGGTTAGATAGTATGGGAACCATGCAAAGGCAGCTGCACTTAGATTCAAGTCAGTACATTGATCAGATTGCGATGTGAGGCCATATGAAAGGCTTTTGAAAAGTCGAGAAATATAGAGCAGGTGAATTTTCTATTGTTTCTATGAACATTAACATTATTAGTGAAAGACGTTAGAGTGGTGGCAGTGCTGTGGCAGGGGTGGAATCCATGTTGAGTGTTTGATCATAGTGTGTTAGTTAGCAGACAGTGCATGATTTGTGTATGTATGCATGCCTCAGGAATTTTAGACGGGGAGAAAGTATGGCTATTGGCCGATAATTCAACAGCTCTGTTGATGTACTTCCTTTGTGTAATGGGATAATTTAGGAAGTTTTCCATATAGCAGGGACTTGAAGTTCAGAGATGGATCTGTTAATAAGTACGGATACAGGATAAGCGATTGCATTTGCAGCAACTCTAAGATAGTCTGTGGGTTGTTGGTCAGCTGCTAGGGTGGTAGGTTTAAGTTTTTGTGCAGTTTTTTATCATATCTGTTGAGACTAGTTTAAGGGAAAAAGCATTTTTGTTATTATTAAATATAAGGAGGACTGCGATATGAATGGTGTTACAGTTATTTGAAAGAGCTAAAATTGTTTTGGTAAAGTATTTATTGAACTGGGTGGCTATGTCATTTGTACTGGAGATAGTGGTTGACGGTGTGTGCAAGCATTGCATGGTAGGAGAATCTTATTGATAGCTGACCAGAACTTTTGTGGGATGTTGTGATGCACAGTTTGGATGTTATGATAATACTTAATCTTGTCTAGTTTAACTTGTTTTTTGCCTTATTTCTGAACTCCCGGTATGTCTGTTTGGCAGATTCGTTTATGGTATTGGATTGTGCCCAGGTTTTATCTCTTGATATTAGTAGTGCCCTGGTTTCCTTACTTAGCCATGGGGCATAGTTGGATTTAATTCTTATAGTTCTGGGTAGTGTGTGGTTGTTCAAGATAGGCAGTTAAAATATTTCATGTCCTCACCTAGGGATAGGTGTTTGAGTGGAGACAGAGTTTTTGGGTAGAGATGAAGTTGTGAGGGTTAACGTATTTTGTGTATCTTTAAAACTGGTGGGTGCAATATATTTCTAGAGTTTTAGACCTAGTATAGAGAAGTAAAGATCTGTACATTATAGTGTTGTTTTGTGGGCTTGAAGTGAGGGTGTGTTCCCTATATAGTAACTAATCCTAGTGCACCTGGGACATAATCAAAGCCAGCACCTGTGCATAACAGGAATGGCATTTACAGCATTGATTTGATCTGTAGTCTAGGTGAGTGGTTCTTAAGTGGTAAAGTCAACCTGGTGCTGTTTCACAAGAGACATACACAAGCCTAAAACACTGACTATTTAAAACATTAAATATTCAGTATTGATTTATGTGGCACTAAGCTAGATGTTTGATATGGGCAGTAATGAGAACATTTGCTTTGAATTTGTATTAAAACAATAATGTATAAGCCAAATCTTGATTGTTTCAAACATGTGTGTGTGTATTTGTGTGTGTGTGTGTGTGTGTGTGTGTGTGTGTGTGTTTGTGTGTGTGTGTGTGTGTGTGTGTGTGTGTGTGTGTGTGTGTGTGTGTGTGTGTGTGTGTGTGTGTGTGTGTGTGTTTTATTGGAAGTGAGATATGGTCTTCTTCTGTACAGTTCAGTGCATGCTTTTTGCATGGAGCAGCCCAAAATACTTTTCTGATACACAAGGGGATATTTCTATGGCTTGAGGGAAGCTCCCTATGACAAAGAACAAGAAACTTTGGCCTAGGCATATGAATAGACTGATTTAGAAGGTAGGTTGCTATGTTATCTATTATATTATTAAGTTATGACATGAGAAATACACATGACTCCTAACTACAACTATCAAAAGACCAAGAAACTCCTGACACTGCAGAACACAAATCCAGGGAAATGGGGGAGGCCTACCCTATTGTTTTGCTGATGGTCAGATCTGTTTCTGCTAGAAGAAATGCAAGTAAGGTATGACCCATGTGACTTGGGTTCAGCAAGTGGCTCAAACAATGGTGGAGCCAGCAGCTGGTGGGGGTAGTGGTGAGGAGGATGCCTACTTACCTCTCAATAGCTAGGCTATGCTAGTATGCTGGGATGCATCTAATGGCCTTATTTCCAATGGAGATTGGAAGCCATCGACTAAGTTGACAACACTGTGCTAATGGGTGAGGTAACTAAGGAATGTGTCTCCGTGAAGATGGGTCATACTTTCTTCAATACCCATTGTTCATCTAACCTGGTGACATCACTTAGCACACTGTGGGAGACAAGGCTTAAGAAGAAAAGTGTACCACAGTATGACAGTTCTTGTTCTGACCCAGCCCTACTCTGTGAGACATGGTGTCTCATGCTACTCTTGGATCTACAGGCTTACCCTGGAGGGGACCTTTCCAGTTTGGGACATACATGGGTCAGTCACATGCATCAGGGCTCCAGTGTCAGTGGCAGCCATGATGAATAAAAAAGAATAAAAGTAAGTGATTTATACGAATGTTGTGCATCTGTCTGGTTGAGAGACCAGAATATGTGTGTGTGTGTGTGTGTGTGTGTGTGTGTGTGTGTGTGTGTGTGTGTGTGTGTGTGTGTGTGTGTGTGTGTCTGTGCCTATGTAGCGGTCTGCTGTTACAGCTGTTGTTCGCTGTTACTGAATGCCCTACAGAATGGCAAAATGATCTAGTATAAATCAAGGAAACTTTAAATGCATGATATTGGTGTGGAGTGGAGGAAAGAAGTGGATGGAATGTTTTGAAGGGAGAGGGGAAAGAACATGTGGAAAGATGGTGTTATAGGGGCAGACATGGTGAAAATATGATAGAGGAAAGAGAAAGTGCTAGAAACTGCAGTCCAGAGGGTGGCGAATTACTGGGGGAATGGTGGAATGAAGGTAAAAAAAGTGAAGAAAATGTACTGAAACATAAACAGGGGGTATTAGAGTAATGGGAAAGAAAGAAGATTATTCCAGAAGATCTGTATGAGCCAGTAGCAAAGGAATAAAAACTTGGTGGATGACAAGAGAGGGTAGAGGCTTCTGGCACTGAGTTAAAGGAAAGCAAAATAAGGGAGGAGTGAAAGTGAGAATTGTTTGCTTTATTATTTAATTTTGATAGGTCAGTTCCTGCCAGTGAGCAAAAAGATTCCTTCAAATTCCATAATACAAAGATAGGGTAAACATTTTTGGGGTATAAATAGAACTAGTCCATTTTAATACTATGGGAGAAAACGGAGTACCAGGAAAACCTATGGGACATGAAAAAAAATATGTAACACTATTTTACCACCTTCAGGAGTTCAGAAGTAGGATCAGAGTCAAGAAAGTGGACAGGAGTTCATTTTTGCAGAGAACAGGTCAACCGAGATTTGAAAAAAGGTGGATCTACAATGGACTGCAGATCTTTAGAGGAAATGTTGGAGCCATGTGTTGAACTTGTCCTTGTCTCATGTCTTGTACACTAAATTCAACGTAGTAGCAGAAATGCGAAATTATGATAAAAGATAGCAGGCTGATAAGTTGTATTTGAATGGTATATTTTGTTCTGTTACACATCTGCTGATTGTCTAGTAAAGATGCTAGTTTTAGTAGATGTCCATCAGCAGCTGGTCCAGGAAAAGAAATAGGGCTAGAATAGTCTGCTGATCACATTTGTCATAAATGGAAAGACAGGCCGATATTTTATGAGGTTATACACTTTTGCATGATAAAACTGTTTAATAAACATGTTTTATTATGTATGAAAAGTTTTCAGTTTAAACATAAACATTTCAGCATGCACAGAGATGGCATCCATACACTTGTCTGATAACTGGATTAGAGGAAATAAGCACAATGTTTATTTTAACATGCGGTTTAGCTGTGTATTTTGACCTTCAGTCCTGATCTTTGGATTTTTCTCAGTTTCTCATGGGAAATGACATGGTGTGTATAATTAAGCAGATGTTTCATATAATGCTAAATGTCAAATTACACTGATATTATAGTAGTGTGGTGGAATTTCGAAAAAGCAAATTCTAGTCTAAACTAGTTTTTGTTTTTCTGCTACAGAGAAGCTAATATAAAGAGAGTATGAGTTATGTTTTGATCAGCTAAGTACAGAAAGCCATTCATAGATGTCCAAGACATCAGTAGTAGTGCCAAATCACCATTAAAATTATATTTAAGGGACTGTATAAAAGCACTTAGTTGAAAAGGAAGTTTTTTAAAACAAGAAACATCTTTAATAAATTATCATGTATAACATAGGCAATTATACATTTATATAAATGAAAACAAACCATATTTACACAATTTTAATGCAAACATTATACATCACAAACTTTATTGACATAATTTTATTTGCAAACACTACATCACTTATAATCCAGACAATTATTGTCAGTCAGCATTACATGGCTCATTCAAATCCTGCCTGCTTTTAAACTTTATTCTTCATCTGCGTGTATTGTTCCCATAGTTCCCATTTTTTCTATATAATTTGCTCCTACCCTTTGTTAAACGTCCCAATTCCAGCTGTTTTATCTCTTTTACTATATTCACTACTTCTAGAAAAGTTGGTTTAGACTTTGATTTCCATTTTCTAGTAATTGTTTTTTTGGCAGGGACCATAATTAGACTCAGCAAGGCATTACTATGTCTAGGCAATTCTTAATCTGTAACAAAGCTCAAAAAATAATTTCCTTAGTTACACCAATTTGCTCATTCAGTATCACTGACAAAGCAGCCTGCAAGGAATCTTCAAAGTCTGCCAACTCATTACACTCCTTTTAAATATGTTCACAATTGCCTCTTTCTTCCACATTGTACCTCCAACATTTGCTGTCTACCTGAGGAAAAACTCTTTAGAGTTTACTTGGGGTATAAAAATATCTATGTACACACTTCCAAGCAAAGACTCTAAATCGTCTAGACTGTGTTGCGTATTTGAGAGACCTACATATAACCCCCTATTGTTTCTTTGTGAATTGCTTAGCCAGTCTCTCTTCCTAATCCTTTCTAACCTGCTCTGATTGATTCTCATAGCTATCATTCAATATTTTGTATGCTCTATTAACTATTCCTTTTTTTAACAGTAGCTTTTGTGCTAGATTCTACTAAATACTCTACCAGTGCCGGTCTTTTGGTTAGGATATCCCTATTTCTTTCTCTTTGTCTATACTCTGAAATCAAACCTTGACAGGGAAGGCAATCTGTAGCCTGCAGTCCAAATAAATTCTTGGCCTGTTCCCATTTTGCTACCTTTCCCTCTCTAATTATTTGTTCCCAACAACTTGTTTCTTTTGCTAGTTTTTCTCCAATACATTCCAGCCCACTCTTGCCTATTGTCTGTATTCCTAATCACAGTCATCCCTTTTGGCAGAATCTCCTTTCTCCATTCCCGTGTTGGCTTAGTCCTTAGAATATTTTTTGCTACTTTATGAATATAATATTCTGTATGGTTATTGTTACTCTCTTTAAGGATCTGTATCTAAAATCCCAGTCTCTCATTGTTTCTTGAGCCCTTCCACCACATTTCATCATCATCCCTTTCTACTTTGAATTATAGATTTCTGCTTGTGCTATGTATAGGATCATTTACTGTGTACTTCTGAAATACTCCTTCAAATTGGGTAATCCCAAACAGCCTTGTTCAATTAGAAGAATCAGCTTAGCCCACTTGACTATTGCCATCTTCCTCTCCCAGATAAAACCCTTCAGTTGTTTATTAATTGCTATCCACAACTTCTGCTCTGATTGATAAAATATGCCTGGCCTGTATATAAAACTAAGGAGACAAAAACATTTTAATTGCTTGTATCATACTATCCATATCCATTTAACTGAGCTTCCAGTTTCTCAGGTTTTGTATTATCTTTTGTTTAATCTCTTCCCACATATCCTTTGCTGCCACACCTAAATCCTTTATAATCCATACTCCTTAGTACTTCATTTTATCATGTCCCCAAAAATGTGGATATTGCTGGACCAATTTGTGTTTGGGTACATAATTTAAGCTATTGAATTTGTTTTAATTTCATTAATTTTATTAATTTTGTATCCTGAAAAGATTTGAAACTGCCTCCAAATGTTCCACAACACCAAAATGTCATTTTCTGGTTTTATCAGGTATAAAAAATAATATCATCTGCAAAGAGAGACAGCTTTTCTTGGCTACTATACAAATTATATCATTGAATTTCTGAGTGTCTTATTTTCTTTGCCAATGGTTCTAAATATGGTACTATTATGGAGAAATATATGTGCTGAAATCCCCATGGTACTGTCCCATGTGGTCATAAGATATCTTCCCACATCTGTGTTCGTAGAGAATAAGATCTTGAAAAGAGCTTACACCTAAATAAAATATGCATTGCATTTTTCATCCACACTAACCATTTTATGATATTAATAATCCCTGCTTCATTCCTCTTCTTATTAAATAATCTTTCACTCTATGCCTGACAGATATTCCATATTGCAGAAAAACATAATCTCTGCTTTGTCTTTTTGTTTTTCATTGCAGCATTGACAGTACTCATACACAATTGTATCAGTTTCAATGTCCTTTACACCTTCTATTATTTTTCTCTTAATTTATTACATAACCTTTTAACCTTTGGGCAAGTTATAAATATATGTTAATTAGTTGCTATCACCTAACATTCTTTTATTTATAGTCTTATATAGTGTTGCTCTTTTAACAATTAGTTTATTTAAAAGTTTCCACATATTATTCTAGCATTCATATACCTTCCTGAAACTCTTCATTCTTTTTATAACAATTTGAATTTCAACAGATACTTCACCCCGCGACTCAATATAATACTTTATCATCACCTTTTTATACTATAGTCTGCCATTCTGAACAATTTATTCCATACTTATTTTCCATTCTTGAATTTTCCTTTCATATTACATTACTCAACCCATTCCTGACTTTTATCCTTCTATCTCCCAATATTTCACTTTCCCAGATTTCCTCATATTTCACACTTACAAAATGAGCTACTATTTTACTTTTTTATGTTTCATAATTCTTGATATCCAATACAAATGTACTGATGCTAAGAGTACCATGAGATGAATCAAGTGCGGTCCCTCCTTTCTCAACCTTCTTATATAAAATTCCCCTTTTAATGTGGTTTTGTTTTGATCCCCAGATCATTGAAGCTATTATTTACAGCAATACTTTCACCATCACATTTGTAAATACAAATGCTGACACTAAATAACTTACCTCACTACTATATATACTTTTTTTTCCTAAATGTGAACTTTAAATTTTTCAGAGCTTCACAATATCATGTATTTCTTTTAATAAATGTTTTCACTACTTTCTTACATTCTCTTATATCAAGAACTATTTCTAATATTTTTATTTCTGCTGTAGTAAAATAAATTTCTGTATTTTAGTAGTTTCTCCAAAATGTTTATTTCCCTTTATTAATACCCCCCCCCCCTATGTTTTAACTGATTTTCTGTTTTGATCATGACTTCAATCAACCACTTTATATTTCTTGGAATTAATCCTATATCATCAGCATACAACACATTTGAGTGGGCTTTCATCATCATATGTGCAAGACATAATTGAAGGGACTTTACACAGACACACACACACACACACACACACACACACACACACACACACACACACCACTTCACACACTCACTACCCCTCTGTTTCTTGCAAATGCTTACTGCCACAGCATTCTTAGACAATACATATAAAATGTTCCGCACTGGATAGCCTTCGCTAACACCTTTCATACAGCTTTACATATTTAATTAACCTTCAGTTTGACTATCACTCACACATTATTCCTCACATAAACATTTTTAAACATTTTTCTCAATATTTCCTCTAATGCTTCTGCCTTTATGTCTTTATTTTTGTTTTCATCAATTCTTTTAACTGGCCAATCTATATTTCCTTTTCTTCTTCTTCTTGTATAATCTTTTCTTGTCTACTAACCTTATTTTCCTCCTCCATGAAGACCTCTTCCAATAACATTTTTCTTTTTTTTAACATTTTCCCAAAAGTTAGTGATACATTTTCAGTCTTGTAAAACAAGCTGCTACCATTCTGTAACATCCCTTTTATCCTATTATTGTTCTCTTCATAGATATCTCTCTCTTTTCTTAAATAATAAGCAATGTCCCTATATTCCATTAAGTCAAGCATTTCCTTTGCGAGTTTTTCGTAGTACTCTTTTCTGTTTAATACAAAGCCTTTCCAGCTTTAAAAATAAATAACTCTGTTTGTCTTTACAAACACTCTACTATTCTGTCCATGTAGTGTAAAACAGCATCATTGTTTTATGATCTTCTAATAAAGACAATGTATTTTGGTATACATTCTGTTTGTTTATATTATGATCATTCAATTTTTGATGTATTCTTAAAACCCTGTTTTATAACATCTATTATTTATTCATATTTTAGCCTAATGATCTGAAAATTCTGTTTACAATCTACACCCTCATATTTCCCCTAAATCTGAAAAAGTAGCATAATCTCAATTTCTCATTCATTCTTACATATGCGTACATTTTGTCTTTCCCAATTACTAATCTATCAACATTTAAGAATTCCTTAAACTCCATTATATTCTTTGTTAACTCTCCTTTCTGCTTTCCTATACTATAGTTTACCTCCTATCATAATTGTCTCTATATGTACAATAACAAAATTTATTCACATAAATCCTCCCCTATCTTTGTAGCTGTATATGCCCATATTGCCATAAGCCTCACAGAAGAACCTCTGTTTATATACCTCTGTCACTGATACCCTTCCAGCCCTTACCATGATGTGATCCAATAAAATAATCCCGGAATATTTAAATAAAGTTACTCTTCCAGAACATAACTCTATGCCAAATTTCCATAAACATTTCTTTTTTGTCAAAGTTAAATTGTTGCTTTTTAATACTATCCAATGTTTAATGTCTAATAAACAACTAATATCAGTATTAACCTTTTCACCATTGTAACAGAAGTAATCTTAGCTGTTAACATTCAAAGATACAATATCTACATACTCCTTTTCCTTATTTATTCTATATTTTAGGAATACTAATCTAATCTTTCTCTTCCTGTTTCTAATCATTTCCCAGTTGATTTTCTGCCTCTTACTTGGCGCTACTTTCCCCTGTTTTCATCTTTGTTACCTTTTGTTTGCAGTAAAACAGATTCTTGCACAAAAAAATTCCAGTTTTCCGCTCAGTGTTACTTATCCATCTGCTTATTTCTTAATCCTGTTCCCACTCCTCTCTGTCCTCTTCTTGCTCCACAACAGTTCACTTTCCCCTTCAAATACATTTCAATTTTCTTTTTCTTTTTCAGTTTTACCACCAGCTTTATCACTGTGCATGTTTATATTTTCATTAGATTCCACAATGTTTAAAAATTCAACCTACCTAACAATTTCTTCATTTTATTCACATTTCATCCATTAATGTCCAAATTTATGTTATTTACAACATGTAGATTTGCAGTTCTTTGCTGAATGCTCCCCCCACACACATACTGGGAAAACAATTTTTGTCATAATCACCAGACAAATGCTGAATTTTTCTATTGTTCATTTTCAGTGGCAACATAGTCTCTGGGACCCTACACCATATATTTCTGTTATCCTTTATTTTTTAGTGCCCATATCAGTTTTATGGATGTACATTTACTTTGCATCCCTTACAAACACTTTTATTATTGCATATGTCTTGATAACAATGTCACAGAAAGTGTCTTTCACTAAGTGTATAATCCCTTAGCCTCCATTGCCTTGCTGTGTGACTCTGAGCGAGGCACTTGACCAGCCACTGCTCCAGGAGTGAATGTAAAAAAAGGTCTATAGAGATCAGTGCTCTACCCTGGAAAACAAATACAAATAAAATAATAATAATAACTTACATCCAGAGCATTTATCCCTAGTGGTGTAATGATATTATTACAGATACAGGATCTATCAATAGGGAAATCTTTTTTATATATTTATTTCTTACCAGCAGTTTCAAACATACTGCAGTGGTGGTGCTGTGGTAGAATTGTCGCCTCACAGTAAGACATTGTCCTGTTCGATTCTCAGCTAGAGTGTCTTCTGTGTGGAGACATGCGTGAATGGGCATACCTTCATTGAAGGTTGTGCGTCAGGGCTGAGAACTCGGCACATAAAAATCTACTGCCAATCATTAGCGGACCGGAGTTCCGCTGTGGCGACCCCCTAAATGGGAAAAGCCGAAAGACACAACAACCAGTAGTTTCAAACATGCCTGATCCCCAACAGTACCTCTAAAATGTCTAGATTTTGCAGAATATCCATATTTGTGTCTCATATTTTTGTTTTGTCCCTCATAAAATTTGTGGTTTTCTGGAATATAATCAAGGATTAAAAATCACTAAATAATTATAGATATTTGAGTTTCAGGTACCATACCCTTCAGAAAATGCATGACAATGCAAAACTTGTTATTCTATCAGCTTTCTAAGTTTATAAGAGTTATATTTAAAAAGTATCTCTATTTTTAGGCCTTTGTCCCCCAATTATTTTGGCTTTGTCCAGATTTCTTGTTTTAAGAAGTTGAGAGGTATGCCCCCAGCAAGCTCCATTTGTTTGGTGTTCTTTGCAACCACTGCTTATGAATAACCACTTGCCCCTAGTTGTAGCTCCATTTGTGAGTGCAAATGCACTAGTTTTTCCCTCACAATGTTATATGGCCCAACACTACTTTCACTAAGTATTTTGCTTTCTTGGTTGAGAACTCAGTGGCTACTTTATCCTTCACTTCTGCCCATAGTGGGTTGGAATCATCTACCACTTCACAATAATGCATCATATTTTGCAATATTTATTGATTAACCCTTCTGACTACAGATACATAATTCTATACCTTTATTTATGTCACCTTCAGTTTTGTCACCAATATTTTCATTTAAACTATACGCCTTCTCCTCTGCCACCATCTCATTAACACCAGCATCATCAGTGCCAGGATGTCTTCTTATCACCATGCTGCATTCCTCCCAGCTAGCTCCACACCAGAAGCAAACCAGTGATGACATAAAAGAGCAGTCTGTTAAGGAAAACAATCCAACAAATATAAACATCAGAAACCCCTACCCTTTATACCATAAGAATTTATTTAACTGAGTCAAAAAGTGTTGTGCATTCTTTAATTGGTTATATAATAATGTAGCATAAAGGGTTTTCCAAAGTATCCATAAAGCAGAAATTAGTATTTTATCTACAAAGTCTATGTTCTGAATTCATGAATTGTTATACAAATCCTATGACTTCATATCAAGAGCAATAGTTTAGAAAGGGGGCAAGGAAAGTGTCTTTAAAAGCATTTTTGAAATAAGTGAAGTCTACTACAGTCAAGAGCAACACATGGAAAAAGTGCCTTCAGCATTCCAAATTGTGCATAATCTTTCAAACATCCATTTATATATCATCTGTCATTTAACTGGCAGATTTTGTAACAATAATATCCATAAAAAATCTTGAAGTTCTTAATCTTTCATAAGTCTGTTTTGCCTTTTAGAAATTGCTGTTCTAACAGCAAAACTTTTGCCAACCCCATGGTTTAACATAGACATATTGAAACATAATGTTCTTATACCAAGCCTTACTAGTAAGACAGACATCTGTAATACATTTCCACAAATTCATCTTATCTTAATACTCATTCATTTCCAGATTGTCATAATATTGATGCTTCTTACATATTTGTATGCTAATCAAAAAGTCAGTATATTTTCCCCATAAAATAAAACCTAAAATATATGTCCATTTATGTTTAATCTTACAAAGAAGAAAACCAGTAAAGATAAGGTTGTCTAAACATAGGAGTTTTTACACCTAGTCCCCCAGCATTCCTTTCACAATGTAAAATACTCATTTTAATTAGGGTCAGTATAGAACCCCAAGTAATCTAATGAAGCTTCAAATTTCTTTCTTCACCCATACAACTACATTGTTTATACAAATGATTGTGTGTGTGTGTGTGTGTGTGTGTGTGTGTGTGTGTGTGTGTGTGTGTGTGTGTGTGTGTGTGTGTATAGAGTGAAGGGCAAGTAAGAGGTAATTGGGAACATATTTTCTGGGAGTGCGGTAAGGATTCCCTGTGGGATGCACTGTTAGAGATGCTGGATGGACAGATTGAGATGATGAGGGAGATGATTTTTCTGAGCTATGATACAGAATCTGAATTGCCTAGACATGGTAAGGCCTTGCTATGTCTAATAATGATGGCTGCCAAAAAAGCAATTGCTAGAAAATGGAACTCAAAATCTAAACCAACTATATTAGAAGTAGTGCATATAGTAACAGAGATAAAACAACTGGAATTTAGATCTTTAGAAAAGGGTAGGAGCAAACTACATAGGAAAAAGTGGGAAATAAATGTGGGAACAATGCATGCAGGTGAGGAATGAGGATTAAAAGAAGGCAGGACTTAAATGAGCTATGTAATGTTTGACTGAAAATGACTGGGTAGATTATAAGTGATGTATGTTTGCATCTAGGAGTGTGTCAGTATGGTTTGTGATATAAAATGCTTGCAGCTAGGATTGTGTCTATGTGGTTTGTTTTCATTTATATAAATGTATGATTGCCTATGTGGTAAGTGATGGTTTAATAAAGATGTTTCTTGTTCGAAAAGGCAAGAATTGAATAATTTATGTAATACTACTTAGGTTATATGATATATAGCAATATATGTAGAGTATAATGTTTATGTTAATATAGTTTGATTACTTTTTATATGAATGTAAATTTGCCTATGTCACAAGTGATAATTCAGTAAAGGTGTTTGGAAAAAAGATAAACCTGTGCCTGTGGCATCACCTAATTTTTTTCTTCTCTTCTATTACAAAGTGCCCTTCTAATACAGAATATATAGACTGGAATATAATATTGCTCTAAAACTGTGAAGGTTACGCATTACCCTTTTGTCTAGACCTAGGATGATTTCTCTTCTGTAGTTACTGTGATTAACACTGCAGTCACACTAAAGGAGTTACGTACTTTGCTATTGTCAGTTCTCTTATGTGTGTAAGTGCATAATGCAAGACCCTACACAGAATATTATGAGCAACAAGAAATGCAACAATATTCTTTATAAACATATAACTCAGGTAATGCATGGCCTACAATTTAAGTTTCAAATTCTGGAAAAATTAGATCCCCCTTAAGAGGCGGGAGGATGGTAGGAAGATGAACTGGAAGCTGGGTGAGGTCACTGTGGCTTAGAGCCAGAACTGTCTATAATGAAACAAACTGACTTAGAAATAAATAACAGCATTGTGTTGGTCAGTACTGATACTCAAATGATTTAACATTCATTCTTTGTCTTTGTATTGAGATCTGTTGAAGGGATGGATGCCACACCCCAAAAGTTTACGTTTGTTTCAAATATAAGTAGTCCAGATATTAATTAGTTATCTGTATAGCCTTTTGAACAGACTTAATTTATACCAGGTGCTATTTTATGGTAGCTCATTTCAATAAGTTGGCAATACCATACAAAGCTTCTTGGTGTCACTCTGTGGTCATATAAAACTCAAAAATGGTCACTGAAAGTTTTAATCACTTGGTTAAGTCCAGTGTTATATTTATCTAATTGTCAAATTCTTTGCCTGTATAAGCAACATGAGTGACAAGAGGAAGTATGTTAATGGTAATAGGCTGTCGGAATACAGCCTTTACAAATTTACAAGAAAACTATTTTCTGGGTAAATGTTTTATTTTATTTCAATGCTGATTGCAATAATTGTTTATTTCCATCTCAGCTTCACCACTCAGACAGCTTGCACTAGATATAGCTCTCTGAGTGCTGAAGCTGAGATGTGTGGGTACAGCGGTGTAAAAAAAGGAGTTTGGTTAAGTTGCAGGGTACTGGGTTTCCTCCCTTCCACTGAGATTCATGTTATGCCTGTTATCATCTCCTTTCACTTAGACAATCAAAAGTGGTTCCATTAAAGTGTGCCCAAACAGGCTAAAAGATGAAGCAATGTGAGAAACAAAAATTAGTAGCTGGTTGCTGCTGCTATGGCAGCTGTAATATTAAAGTATGTCTCAGGTTCACAGCCTTATTTGCTGTTACAATCCAACCCTCACTAGTTACAGCTTTAAACTAAGTAACCAATCAGAGTCAGGATTATAGCTGCATGTAGCACCTGGCAGTAACATTTCATTTGTTATATGGAATGTGGAAGGCTAACAGATGCAGGAAGGGAGTATTACAGAGTTGAATATAAGGATCATTATTAACATAACAGCATGCACAGTTAAAAATAACTGTCTGAAATAGGAGCAGGAGTTCTGATTTGGGAACACAGAAGCAAAGGCTGAAGTCATGAAGTCACTCACAGTCAGTATAACGAACTGCAGCATAGTTTAAAAAGGTCCCAACTGTCATTTTTTTTTTTTGTTTTAAGGTGTACAAATGCCCTCATCTACACTAAATGGGACAAAAATACATTGTGTTTGAGGTTCAGTTTGGCAGACATAGAAATGTTCTAGATCTCCAGTATCAAGTGTAGATTTATGTGACCGCCAGTGTGAATAAGGTTTAAGACATTTATAAGCTCCAAACATAATATGCAGCATGGCTTAGCTGGGATTTCTTTTCCCATCTGTTGAATGACTGGTATACAAGTGATTACAAGTTATCACCAGCTTATTGTACACCCAGTGTGGATCCATCTGCATGCACATCTAAGACTTAACACATAACTAAACTTGTTTAATACTGCCTCCACATGCTTCCTTAAACTACAGTAACCGTCAAGGTACAATCACAGCTCTACACCATCTACGGCCCTCTTTATAGCTAGGTGATCTAATTAGCTTGTTAAAGATATATTTTTCTCATTGTTGGTTTGGTATTAACTTTCTTTACTAGCAATTTTTTGGTGTGCAATTTTTTTTCGCTATAAAATCTCACTTCCTTGTGTATGCATGGTTTTGCTAAATGTAATTTCTGTTTGGAGCAGCTCCAGTCCAGCTGTATTTTTTCATGTTTTAAGTCTCGTACATACAATGTTTTGTACACTCTGATGGTAAATACTTGTGTTGGTACTGATCATTTGCTTCACTTGATGCTGTGTTAGATCACGCAGTAAAAAAAACAGCATATGATCTGCCAGCAGGCATCCTGTGTCAGAACTTGGCATGCTCTTTTCTGTTTGCCATGCTCAACTCATAAAGCTGCTATGCATGAACATTTCATGTTCTCTGGTGCTACTGCATTCAGCTGACTGCTAAATTAGTTTGAAAAACAATATTTATAAACCCTGCTTTGTGATTGCTAAAGATGCAGAAATGGATCTATGATTTGTTTACTCCTTCAACAAGGAGATCACACAAGCATTATGCAAAGACTAAAGTGTGTAATTTTTAAATTGTGTTTATTTTTAAATTTTGTTTTCATAGGTTTTGCTACATTTACAGCCAAAGGTGACAGTCAAAGAAGCACAGCCATATTGTTCAATATTGGTGCGAGACTAACAATTTAGACTTTCTTTGCATATTTCCAGAGAAAATTTGCAATCACTCATCCAGTCATTCAGACTGGTTTTAAACATTGCTAGATAAGACCTCTGCTGAATAAGTAAGGGCAGCCTGTTCCAGAAATGGAAGATATGTTGGGTTAGGTATTTCTCACACCATCTGGTATTGTTGATTTGATAATGTAGGTTTGGATCTCTAGAATGGGTGTTGTCTTTCCTACTTCTTCTACTTAGGTGAAGGAGTTTAAAGAGTGCTGGGTCATTTACAGCACAGAAAGCTAAGCAGAGATCACCCCTCAGGAGTCTGTATGAAACTAAGGGTACTGAGACCTGAGATCTTTTTCATGATGAAACACAAGGTCTCTCAAGCCGGTTTAGGTGCTTGGTGAGGCACATGCATGTATTATATTCAATAATGGGCCTAATAAGTGATGAATAAAGTAGGACTATAACATCTTTGGACCTTAAGGAGATACCATGAAGGATAAGTTGTGGGAGGTAGAAAGATTTTCTACCCAACACATAGATGTGAAACTCCAAGGGAACTCTTTTAATAGCATAGATCATACCAATAGTCTGTGGGTCTATATTAGGAAGTCGAATGTTGAAAATAACGAATGCTCTTACATCGACCCCTAATAAACAAAACCACAGAATGTCGAATGGCCAGAACAGCATGCTGGGCCATTGCCAGGACCAATGTGGTGTGATCTTTGAGTTTGTATATTTAAGTAGGGGGGATGTGGGGGATTTTTTGGGGGTTTTTTTTTGAGCAGCGATTTTTTTTTCCCTGGTAAAAAAATTGCTGTTCCATATGTTTGACATTGTGTGGTTTTGATCTTTAGGAGTCGATATAAGAGCGTTTGCTCTTTTCAACATTCGACTTCCTAATATAGATCCTAGTCTGCAGTACCAGTGAAGTTAGAAGCTGTCCTATACTATTCTAGGATTCATCAGAGAAGAGAATGTGTTAGTTTACCTTGTGCCTATACACATGAATCCTGAAGCAGGACACAGATAGCAGAACTGGCAGAAGGCAGGGCCCAGCTGTATACTGCCAAACTGCAGTGGAAGGATGCTATAGCTGCCCACAGTAAATGTAACTGTTCATACTGGCAAGAAAAGGAGTGAGGGGGGCATGTAGGATGGAATGCATGTGGTGTACCAAATATTATGCTCAGGCAGCTGCATCCCATTATCCATCATGCCCCTTTATAATGCTGAAAGCTGTATTGCAAAATGGCAAATTGTCCATAATTGCCCTTATGTCTGTGTATACATGATCATGGCCTCCCCAGACTTAAACAAACTGGCTCCATAAGCAGCTATACTGTAATTGCTGTAGTATGCACTAAATAACAGTGTGCCTAGGAACAGATTACTTATTTAGAGACTGCCATACATGGCATGTATCATGGTTTGTCAGGCCTTCTCTCATGAATATGTTAACATGTTTGTCCTCCTTGCAAAGGAATACTGACCGGTAGAGTCTTTCTCCATGCTATAGAGTTGTCTGTATAGCAGAGTGGATTTGCCATGAATCAAACCCATCCACTATGTTTGTTATCATTCTAAATCCAATGTGCCCTCCAACCTAGCCCCTACTCCCACCTCAGCAGACGCAGACATGAGCTTCAGCTGTTGCCAGTTGCTACAGCAGCCATGTCTTGCTGTTACTACATTGGCACCCACTGTCTCACTAGATACTTCCAAGTTATCATCTCCGTGATTTGTTTTCCTTTTCCTTCAATTCCAGCACCTCTTTTCTTCTTACTTCTTTTGCAGAAAGTCAGAAAGATTAACTCACCAAGTGCTGGTAGCTTGGTATTTAAAAAAAAACATTGTGCCAGCCCAGTAGAAGTTAAATATTTGTTTTTAAGTGCCTCACTGTCACATGTTTTATAAATAAACCAAAAAAGGCACCACCAGGATTTCCAGACTCCACACAGTTTTACTTAACGCAAATTGTTAAGTGCTTTCATCAATCCAAGTTGACTTCATCAGAACAGTTACTCATAAGATTTGTTTAAAACGGTCTAGAAAAGCAAGTAGACCTTAACTGTCTGTTTATTCTTCTTTTTCTGCACCTACTTTCAGCTGTTTTGACTATTTACTGTTATGATGCTCTTGCTGCTGTTTATAAAGTTATCTATTTATTGGAAATAAAACTTCATGTACATTTGTTAAAAAACAGGAAGTAATGCTTCATTTTAAAATATACTTTTGTGGTTCCTATAAAAGCTTTTGTTCCATTGTGAAGCTTTTTAAATCCCACCAGGTCTCCCTGTAAACTTTCTTGGGATGTAGTCCCCAGGCTGTGTGGGTTCTTAAGCAGGCAAGGAAGTGCACTCCTGAAACAAGGAAGTAGAAATGGAAAAACATACGCATATACTTCTGGAACGAAAAGTGGATATTCATCTTCAGCCAGGGAAAACATTTGACTACAGCTATCTTAGACTGTGTTGTGATGATGGATTTTTTTATTTGTATATATACTCTCAGAAAAGTTCATGTTTCCCAATAATTAGCTGATTTCTTCACGAACTTGATACTTTACTACTTACCTCCTAGTTTTTGAGCTTGTCACTTTGATAACATTGTTTCCTTATAGTTGTTTATTAGCTACATGGTTTTATGGCAATATTTGTAGCTCAAACTGTAGCATCTTGGAGAAAGAATGAGTCGTTTTAAATTAGTTTTAAGCAATTGGAGTAATCCAGACTGAGAAAAAAGAGTAAGAGGAATATGAACAACGTTTGTGTGTTGTTGTTGCACAAATCTAATTCATATGTTAATGGATGTATTTATGTATGTAGACCATAAATATATTTAGATAAAGAATTTCATGAATCAAGGGCTCAGCAGTAATATCTAGAAGTAGTGGATTGTGAGGTATCATAGTAGAACGTGTTCAACCACCTCACAGGTCTGAAATACAGTCCTTCAACTAGTTCTGTCATGTAGACTGAGGAGTAAGATGACCACCATAATACAGCTACTTTGCATGTGGTGTGGTATGCAACCAGTTATTTGTTTACAGCTCTAGCCATGGTCAAAGCTGACCCTCATGTGGCCTCGCCCTACTCCAGTTAGCTCCATCCATGCTCAAAGCTAACATCACACTGATGGGGCTTCATCCCACTCCAGTTAGCTCCATGCTTGCTCAAAGCTGACTCTACCCTGATGTGGTCTCAACCCACTTCAGTTAGCACCATCCATACTCAGAACTTACCCCACCAGCATGTGGCCTCATCACATGTCAGTTATCTCCTTCCATACTCAAAGCTATCCCCACACTGATGTGTCTTTACCCCACTCTAGTTAGCTCCATCCATCCTCATAGGTAACCCAACAATGATGTGGCTTCACCCCATTGTAGGTAGCTCCAGCCATCCTTAAATCTGACTGCTTCAGCATGTAGCCTCACCCCATTTGTTAGTGCCATCCATGATCAAAACTAACCCCCACTTATGTGGCCTCATCCCATTCCAGTTAACTCTCTCCATGCTCAAAGCTGACTCTATCAGCATGTGGCCTCACCACATTCCAATTAACCCTTCCATGCTCAAAGCTGACTCCTCCCTCATGTGACCTCACCTCATTCCAGTTAGCTACATCCATGCTCAAAGCTGACCCAGCCTCATTTCACCTCACTACACTCCAGTAATACAAATGCTTCCAGAAAAGTAGTATAACAAAGTCACAATCCACTAAACTTATTCCATAGAGTCTAGTCACTCACCAATTCAGTGAACCTGAAACTAATGCTGCGCATTTTACTCCCATTATAATTAATTAATATTAACTACCAATCTATCATGTACTTCTCATTCAACCCTTTTACCCCTTCCTCCCCTAATATCCACTCTCCATTTATCAACAAGCTTTGTCCTCTGTAACCATCTCAGTATATATCATTGTATATATTGTTCGCTGTCCTCTGTCAGTATTGATTTTCTCTATTATAAATATTAATTTCAATTATAATTTATTAATAATCCATGAATGGGTGAAGGTAGTGCTGGTTTTAGTTATGGCTGGCATGGTTTAACCAGGAGGGTAAAGCCCAAGTGAACAAACAAACAAATAAGCCAGCCATGGATAAACCATTGTTACCCTAACTAGTTATATATTAAACATACATATATGCATGCATACATAGAAATATTTCAGGTAATGCCATTAATTCTTTCTAGCCTGCCAATATACTAAAACAGTTTTTCCCATGAGATATGCAATTGCATAAAGAAGCTAGAGTCTATGCTCTCTCCCTCATAAGCCAGTATATCTGGCACTGAGAAAGTTGTCAACACAATCACTACACCTCAAACACCACCCACAACTACACAACACACACCCAAATATGTGGAGGTTCTCAACAAAAACAAACCCAAACAAAGGAGACTTTGGAGGCAAAAACACATTAGAACTCCACAACCCTCCACACCCCATACCATGCATATGCCACACACCAGTGTCTTGCAACCACTAAGGCCTAACCATAAACCCAAAATATTAGTCATAGAAGACTCCATTGTGAGACAAAAAGATGTGCCTTTCATCAGGCTGAATAAGGAGAAAGTCACAGTTAGTTGTTTGTCAGGTGCCAGAAACCACCATATCACACACGCACTCAAGTCTCTCAACAACAGGTACTGTTATAACTCTGTCCATGTTGGGGTGAACGACTTGAGATGTACCTCCCTGCACTATATGAAGGGAGACATAATCAAGCTCACTGAGTATGTGTCCCAGGCATGTATGTTCCTAGCCTTAAGCAGCCTTCTACCGTCACCCAGAATGATGCCTCAATACAAACAGAAAATGATTGACTTTTAACAATTGGCTTAGTTTTTGGTGTCATTCCAGGGGGATCCAGTGCCTGACAGCCTGGGAAGATATGATCGACAGACCACAGTACTTTGCTAGAGATGGCCTGCATCTGTCTCATTTGGGGTTTAGGCTTCTGGCAATGGCTCTTGCCTCCTCCACAGTGCCTTTTTTAGGAAAAGTCATGAGGTCGATTCTACCAACAAAAAAATTTCAACAAAACGCAAATTAAAGGTCATGCTGCTAAACGCCAGGAGTCTAAACATGAAACTGCACTCATTGCAAGCATTCTTAATGCTGGAAGATGCTGACATTTGTGCAGTTACAGAAATCTGGTTCAAAGCTGTGGAGAGCACCCCAGCCTTACCTGGTTACTCATCCTATCATACATTCAGACCCGAAAATGTGGGCAGCAAAGTCAAAGGAGGTAGAGTTTCAATATATATTAAGACACACATACCTCCAGACTGGTCAAACAGTACGATGCACAGGAGACACTCCAGATGCAATTAACCATTGACAAGACCCCTGTTCTAATTAGTCCCCCAAATTTGACTCAAGATGCCCACTCCACCAATCTGGACCTCTTCAAATCTATCAAGATTCGATCCTTTACCCTGATCCTGGGCTACTTTAATTACCCAACCATAGATTGGAAAAAATACTCATGACAGAACACAAATGCCCAGAGATTCCTCGATTTTATCAATGCAAATGCCTTGGAACAACTAGTCAATACCCCCACAAAAGGTGATAATATCTTGGACTTGGTATTAACCAGCATGAGTAACCACTGCAGCACCCCTACGATATCATCCTCCCTGGTAAGATCCGACCATAAAGCAGTCACTTTTGAAGTCACCATCTCCCCTGACCCCGCTCTAGCTAGGTTCAAACAAAAAACCTTCTCCAAAGCTGTTTACAACCTCCTAAGAGATGGTATAAACAGCTTCACAGCCCCCTCCCCCACTGTAGGAACTGGCACCAATGTCAAAATCTACACCAAAGTACTATACAAGCATTTATATAGATGCATGGAATCAGGAATACCTGACAGGACAAAATCATTCTCCACAAGGAAGAGTAAACCTGTCTGGTGGACATCTGCAATAAATAAACTATATAACAAAAGGAAAAAAATTGCTGTCCAGGACCAAGAAGGAGCAGGTGCCCAATTGGAAGCAATCTCTCCTTAGCCTGAACAAGCAAATAAGACCACTAGTGAAATCCTCCAAAGCAAACTTCAAGTCCAAATTGGCCACATCAACTAGAGACAATCATAAGGCCTTCTTCACATATGTCCAAAATCTCAAAGGAAGCACTCAGATCTGTTCAGAAATGGTGGTCATGGACACCACATACACAAATGCTGTAGATATAGCCAATCTACTGGCTGACAGATTCAGCAAAAACTTCTTCCCTCTGCCCCCTCATCAGTAAATCAGGACATCCCCAGTACCTGCCCCCCCTTATCTCTAGGGAACAGGTCATCACTGCCCTCTCAAAGGCAAAAAATACAGCCTGTATGGGACCTGAGGGGTTGGGAGAGTGGCCTAATGGTTAAGGTGTTTGCCTTACAAACACAAGGTGCAGGGTTTGAGTTTCACAAGGGATAATTGGCTATGCTTAAAATGGCTCGCAAGGGCAGTTAGCCTAGTATGAATCTATGAATCTATAACATCCCAGGCTGCATCCTCCATGAAGTCAGACATGAATTTGCAGCACCATTAGGCACCCTTGTTCAACCAAAGCCTGAGTACCAGCTTTGTCCCAGCCAGGTGGAGGACAGCGACTGTCATCCCATTACACAATGGTGGAGCGTCCACCGATCCAGGAAATTATAGACCCATCAGCCTAACTAGCCTGATCTGCAATGCCATGGAACAGATTATCTTGGACCTCATTAACCAGGACATTGACAACCTCCAAACACTCGACCCCACTCTGTTTGGCTTTGTCAAGGGGAAGTTATGTCTGTTAAATCTGGCTGACTTCTTTGAGACAGTCACCAAAGCCATGGACGAGGGGAAGACAGTGCACACCACCTACCTTGACATAGCCAAAGCCTTTGACACTATTCTGCACTCAGGCATAGTAGATAAACTCTCTCAACTAGGCATCAATCCATATGTTACCAGATGGGTAGCAAACTGACACATTGCTAGAACCCACCTAATCAAAATAGGGGAAGCCACCTCAAGCAGGAGACCCATAACGAGTGGTGTACCACAGGGATCAATCTTGGGGCCTCTGTTATTTGGGATATACTTCTCTGAAGTGCAGGCCAAAACCAGTGAGCTATGGCTGAACAAGTTTGCAGATGACTGCAAGCTGGGCACAGTCATTAATTTCCCAAGTGATGTGGACATCTTCCAAGAGGGTCTCACCAAAACAAATGACTGGTGCCAGAAACATGACCTCAAGCTGAATGCCAAAAAATGCATCATCATCTCCTTTGGGGAGAGTGACATCCCCACATATTATCACATTAATAACGACGTCCTAAGTACACAGTCAGTAGTGAGGGATTTGGGCACCCAGGTTGATAGCAGCCTGACTTTTGACCACCATGTTGCTTCCGTTGTAAGGAACATTTTCTACATGGCACACCTCATAAGTAAGGGTATCTCATCCAGGGACAAAGAGGTCATAACATCCCTGTATTCTTCCCGTATAAGGCCAATTATTGAGTACAGCACCCCCTTCAGCATGTAACTCACAAAGCACATGCAGCAGCTGGAGAGACCACAAAAGTTCCTCACCGGGAGAATCCAGGGCCTCAGATATCTACCCTACACAGATAGCCTAAAAGCCCTGTCCCTCTACTCAGTTTCATACAGACTCCTCAGAAGTGACCTCTGTCTGGTATATAAAGCAATCTCAGACCCTGCCTTGATGGGACTGCTGCATATCTGCAAGTCAACCTCCACTCGAGCAACCCATACACACGACTTCAACATGGTCTGTGATATCAATAGAATTTATTGGTGGGACAGATATGTGTATCAGAGACTCCCCCATCTGTGGAATAGACTACCTCTCCACATCAAGCAGAGTGCCTCATTATCCCTTTTTAAGTGCAACCTAGATAACTGGATGAGAAACAGAAAATACACCCCTGGGATTCCACCTGTGTCCTTGCTGGACGGGGGCTTTGGGTGCTGACTTGTCTAAACATGGGCTACATTCTTAGCTAGGCTTATAAGGGCCTCCAGGCCAATAGCCTAGTAACCTCCTCTGATCCTGTGAGGCTGTTCTTAAAATATCTAAACTAGTACTTGTTTTAATTTGGAAGTCTATTCCATGCATCAACTGTTCTCTCAGACAACCAATTTGTACACTTCTCATTTGTATAGAATCTTCTACATAAGTTGTCTGATGATTCTCTCCTATGTTTTGGTAACTTCAATCAATCCCAGAGATAGTTATATACCTGAATAAGGTCTCCTCTTAAATATCTATATATGAGACACTGTACAAGTTCAGATATTTTAGTCTTTCATAATAACATAAATCTTTACATCCATGGATGCTGTTGGTATATTTCTGCTGTACTTTTTTCCAGTTTACTCATGCTTGTTTCCTTATAAAGTTTCCATATTACCATACTCAAGTTTGGATCTAATGTAACCAACAAACAACGGCTTCATCATTTCAGATTTTCCTAGAATGTATAATTTTTATATAACCTACAGTTCTATAACTATCATTAACCAATTAGTTACATGAATAGAAAAATTTAAAGCTGAATCTACCCATATACCCAGGTCCTTAAATGAGTCTAAAACCAAAAGCCAAAAAACGAAAAGCTAAAAAATTAAACCAGACTGGCAAATAGATGTTTTAATAAGTTTGAAACAGCTTAATCAGCTTAAACAGTTAAAACAGCGTGTAAATAGAATTTACAATATACGCCCGTAAAAAGTAAGCGCTTTTGTTTGTGCTAAATGACAAACTTCCTCTGACCTTAAATGAATCTGCAGTTTCAGTCACTGTCTGCTGTATTAAATATTATTCACATTTCAATTTATATCTCTCACATCCCATGCTTGGTTTTTGAAGTATTTATCAGCCTATTGTTCTCCTGTGCCCAAATAGTCAATTTAGTCAAATTATTTTGCAGACATGCCCTATCTGTAACACATGTAATCAGTTTACCTACTTTCAAGTCATCTGCATACAGATGGTAGAACACCTCATGTGAAAATGATAGATCTGAAAAATACAGTCAAAACAAGTATGGGCCTAGGGCAGAGTCCTGTGGGACACCCTGGCTGTAACCTTGAATTTTAACTGTCCAGTTGTTGTTTGATACTTGCTATGTCCTATTTGTAAGCCATGCAGCTATCCATCTTATCAGGAGTACATCACTAACTAGTTGTTCTAATTTACTGATCAGTGTTTTGTGTATGACCCTGTCAAATGCTGAAGTTAAATGTATATAAATTACATCACAGCACAACTTTTCATTAATAGCTGCCATTATACTGTTATAGAACATAATGTTACAGGTGGTAAAGATCTATTTTCAACATATGCATGCTGATATATGGTTTCAAGTCCCAATTTTTCTTATTCTGATAATAACTTATCCAATATTACCTTTTCCATTGTTTTTCCACAATATGAAATAAACGTATGGGTCTGTATGACTCTGGATTTGTCCTTCTCCACTTTCCCTTAAAGATAGGTTTAACAAGTGAATGTCTTCAGTCTTGAAGAATCTCCCCACATTTATACAACTTAGTAAATAATAGATATAAAGGTACTATAAGTTCTTGCTGAAGTGCTCTTAGGTCATTATAACTAATTCAGTCTCCTCCCTGTGCTTTGTTTGGATCCAGTTTACATAGTTGTTTTTCAATATAATTTAATTTGATTTCAGTGTATAAGGTTGCCTGGATGTCAGGACAATTTATCTTCCCCTTTCTGGAGCCAAACTGCTTTTTATAACATTTTGCAGATATATCTTTAATCTGTTATGCCTGAGAATAAATGTTAGAATCTACACACAGTTTATCAATTTGTATGTCTTTACTCCTTCCACATCATATTTATCTATAAAACGGTTTCCTATTTTCCTCAATATCATTATATAAATTTTATCCAAATTGTTCTTTATCTTGTCTTGTCTTATACTGGTAATTTGTCTGTCCAGCTTGATTATTTCAGTTTTCAAAATTGTAGCTGAACCTATTTTCCATCTCTTATATCTTCTGAATTCTTGCCTTAATCAAGTATCTTATTTTTATGGAAATATATCCTCCTGACATTGTGTGCTTAGAAACATTTATTTTTTTTTATTTTTTGCATTCAAACAATTTTCTTTCTAAACTTTTCACAGTCCTTCTGCAGTTTTTCCACTCAACACATCATTCCAATTAGTTTTACATATTATTAATCTTCTGAGCATTGGCTTAGCAACAAGTTAACCATTATAACCCCAAGATCACTGTACAACAATGGTGGTAAAACTGGACATGAAGTAACAGTAATTGCATTAGAAACACTAACAATGTCTAATATGTTCTGTTGCCTGGTAGGCTTTTTCAGAATCTGAAGCAATTGTTGTTCTTGTACATATGTTGTGAATAATTTCTGTACTAATGTTGTTGAATCCAATATTATTCCAGTCTGTTTCTGATAAACTTAAGTCCCCAGCCACTATTGTTCTTCTGTCCTGCATTTCATGCAATAAACATGAATTCCTGTAGGTTAGCAGCACTTGAGTTGGTTATCTATATACTCCAACAACTGCTATATGTTCTAGGGTTGTCTATATTGTGATAGTTACACAATCTGTAGTATGAGTGTTATCACCGAACATGTAATAATCACAGGTCTCATAACTATCTTTAATCCCTATCATAACACCCCCCCCCCGATTTTTTGTTAGAATATCTGTTACAGTAAAAACATTTATACCCTGATAGAACTGGTTTCCAGTCATTGTTCTCTAACCATGTTTCACAAACAATAACAGTATCGATCTTGTGGGAATGTAGTAAATTTTAAAATAAAAAATATTATTAATGCTCCTAGCATTAACAGCCTTCAGAGATTTATTGAATGCTGCTATCTGTAAAATGTTAAATTTTTGATCTGGCAAAAATCCTGCCTTGTGTTTGTCAAATATTGCAAAATATCTGCTGCAAAAATTCTCTTCCCTGATCTTCACAACACCACACCATCCTGTCTGACCACATGTGTGCCAAATATTAGGCTTGCATGTTCTGCACATTTCCATTTTTTAAAACGGGGTATTTTTTCCAGGTCTGCTTCTAATGATCAACTGCCACATAACCGACTTTCAGATAAAGAGATGAAAATAAAGAAACTTCAGAAACCCGAATGGCGACTGTTTACTTGGGTAAGTAAGCGCTTGGCCAACATGCCCTGTTCTCCACTTTAGTGCAATCCTGGATTTGGTGTATTTAGTTGGGGGGGGCGCAGCCTCACACATTGAGGGTGGTGGGGTGTGTAGCCCCCTCCTAGGTGGGTTTTACTTACCTCAGTGTGAGTTTCATTAACAGTCGGCCATGTATTTACTTACTTTGGTGAAATTTACGGTTTGGGTTTCTGAAGTTTCATTATTTTCATCTTGGTTATTTGAAAGTCAGTTATGTGACAGTAGATCATTAGAAGTAGACCCGTTTTTTTTTTTTCCATGTAGGTATCTACCCAAAAAGTCTTTTTATTCACAGTGACCTGACTCTCCTTTCTGTATGTGATTTTGAAAAATCTGTACTACCATCTGTACAAGCCATGCTACCTAAGAGGGATGTAAGTTCCCTACTAACAGAGAGTCCTTGCAGATGAGATAATTTGTATCAATGTGAATTAAAATAGATCCATACCGACTTACATTAAGGCATTCTAAGGCCTGTCTCACATTCTTTATTTTTGCTCCTGGCAAGCATAACCCTACTGGATGTTCATTATTTTCTCTGCAGATGTAAGTATCAGTTACTCTAATAATTGAATCTCCAATTACAAGAATATACTTTTGACCAGATCTGAAGTATCTTCAACTTCTAATTCAGCAATATCTGCTCTATCAATTATTGCAAAGGAATGATCTTCATTACCATTAGTCTTATTAATGACACTGTTTTCATTGCGTATTACATTTGCAAGCATACCTTTCTTATCCAGCTGACTTTGTACATACACACCTTGAGCCATGTTTTCAACTTCTGCCTTTTTCCTTACAGTAATGTTCTTCACTCCTTCCTCATTCAATTTTGATTTCTTCCTTTTTACCTGTCTCTTGCCTCTTTTTTTTACCATCTGTTTTGGAAAAAAGTGATGCCTTTTTCTGTAGACTGAAGGTTTTCTGACAGAAACATTTTGTCATTCCCTGTAATCTGTGAGTTACATAACAAAGCAGTGTCCTTTTAAATGTGTATTATCTTTGCTTTACAGACATTTATCAGTTTATTTTTCTTCATTGTTAATCGTTGTGAACTTCTACCTTTCTTTCCTTTTTTAAATTTTCTTCTATATACTCTGAATCCACAGATTGCTGAATACTTGTATTCAGATTTCCATATCAGTCAGTGGCATTATCTTATTTCATCAGGGTTGAGTGATCTTTACAGACAATAGACACTTCCCTTCCTAAATATGCTCTATTTGCTCTTTGCCTAACATTATTTATCTCATCAATCCATTCATTAATATAGGTAACAACAGGTTTCTAAGCTGCACCAATTGCAAAAGTGCAATCGTCATCATTAAGTCTAGATTTACTAATAATAATTTTAAGCAAATCATCCAGCAGTTAACAAGAGGGACACAGATCGCTAATGCTATCAGATGTTGCCTTTAAATATACATTGTATTTAGTACACTGTTTAAGACAATTGTGAGTTAGCAAGTCATTAATGGCATACTCATTTAAGGAATACATATTCAGTGGCAAATGAATAAAGAATTCTAGAAGAAATGAATAATCAAAATAAGTTACCACAGAATTCAAATAGAATTAAATCAATTTCTATTAGAAAAATAACACAAACAATATACAACTAAATATTAAATTAAGTAGAATAAAGTTGTTCTGACTGTACAAGTTGTAAAGTCACACAAAAGCTGGAATTCCTTTACATCATGCACAATTGTGCACACTAGCTTCTGCTCACTGTCACTCGCAGTTGGACTTCTTTTTAACAGTAAAGATCAATAAATCACAAATCAGGATAGGATAGTTTGGATAATTTCTGGATTGTCCTCACTTCAGTCTTTGTGAATTTATAGCAAACTAGGCAGCTTGGGATTGCTAGATTTTCCCGTCTAAAACCAATCCCTTTCTAACAACAACAGCCAGTGAAAATTAAAGGTGAAACAACAAAATATAAATCAAAGTAAAACTTATTTATTTATTTATTTATTTTACATTTGTTAACCGGGTTAGTCTGGCTGAGCGTTTGGCTCATTTTCAGCAGAGACCTGGGGAGAAAAGCTCCTCTGGAGTAGAGAATGTATTAAATGTTAATAACATAGTAGTAACAATCAGCTATAGGATCTTACAAGCAGAGACCTGGTGAGAAAAAAAGCTCCTCAGGCAATTCAATTATACAGAGTATTAACAACTGACAGACAAGTATGTGAGTTGTTACAAACAAGGTTTTAAGCAATTAGCAGAAGAAAATGTGACTAGTTACAGTATTTAAGCTGCTTAGAGCAAAATGAGTTAATAGTTAGGAAGATGCTTATTTAAAGTGGGTAGGATCTAGTTGTATAGGAGTATGGAAACAAGAAAGGAAAGTAAGAATGGCCAGTAGGAGATGTAGGGGAGGTATTATAGGAGACAGACTAGACAGGCAGGTTGTTTTGAGACTGTAAGAATTAAGAGTGGTTGGATATAGAGGAAGGGAAGAGGTAGGAAGAGGCAGGGGAATAGTGTTAGAGATACATTAAGAGTGAGGTGGTGAAATAGGAGAAAGGATGGTGGTTTCAGGGTGGTTGACTACAATGGCAAGACCACTTTGTTTTTAGGTATTTCCTTGTGGCTAATTTGAAACTTTTGCTATGCTGGAGGGATTTTATTTCCAAGGGGAGTTGGTTCCAGGATATAGCTGGGTTATAGTTATACAGAAGGCAGCCTATTTTGGTTTTGGGTTTGTAAATGTCTAATAATTCTTGATTTGAGCTGCGTAGCATCCTAGCAGGGGAATATTTGGGTATGATAGTGGAGAGGCTGGGGCAGAAGGAAGGTAGATAGAGAATAGAGTAAATGATTTGTAGTTGCTATAGTTGGAGCAGCTGTACAGCAGTCTAGTTGCTGTAGTGCTAAGCAGTGGTGTGACTTGTAGGTTTGGTTAGCTGCAAATCTGGCAGTCTTATTATAGGTAGTTTCAAGCTTGGAAATAACTGTAGAATTTAGGTTTGTGAATATGTGGCAGCTGTACAGGAGTTTTGGGATTAATAAAGCCTGGGAGAGAGTTATTCGGGCAGTGTTAGTTAAGTATTTCTTGCTACGGAAAAGGGGTCCAAGTTGCTGATGAGTTCTTTTTACCGAGTTAGTAATATGGAGATCAAACTTAAGCTGATTATCTATTGTAATACCTAGCAATTTAGTACTAGATTCAGCTGAGATGATAGTGTTGTTGCAGGATAAGATGGTAAATGTACTTTTGAGTGTGGTGATGTTTTTAGGGAGGAAGAGTAGGAGCTTTGTTTTTTTGGACTAAGTATTAGTTTGTTATCACTAAGCCGAGTCTCAAGGGTGTGGAAGGATGCCTGGGTAGTTGAGTGGAGGTCAGTTGGGTTGTCAGCAATGGTTATAACAGTTGAGTCATCAGCATATTGCACAAGAGATGACTGGGGACAAGAGGAATAGAGCAAGTTGGTGAAAATATTAAAGAGTAGTGGTCCAAGTATGGACCCTTGGGGGACACCCATTTGTACAGTGAGAGGGGAGGATAGCGCAGAGAGCCATTTAACTGATTGCTGGCAGGTTGAGAGATAGCTGGAGAACCAGAAGATAGTAGGGGGAGAGAAATGTAAATTAGTGAGTTTATCTAGGAGGAGTGGGTGAGAGACAATGTCAAAGGCTTTAGAAAGTTCAACGAATAGGCATGAGACAAGTTTATTGTTATCACGAGCTAGGGAGACTATGTTGATAAATGATATGAGTGCAGTAGTTGTACTATGCTTGGGACAGAAGCCATGCTGTGTGGGTGTGAGAAGGTTTACCTGGTGAAGGTAATGCATTACCTGCTTCTGAATGCATTTCTCTAGGATTTTTGAGAATGGAGAGAGTATGGCAATCGGTCTGAAGTTGGATATGTCTGAGGAGTTGCCCCCTCTGTGAATGGGTAGAGTAAAGAAATTCTTCCATAAAGTGGGGTCATAGGATTCAGAAATGGATCGGTTGATTAAGATGGATACAGGATAGGCAAGAGGTTCAGAGGCAATCTGCAGGAAGTAAGAGGGTAGCTTGTCAACAGATGGGGAGCAAGGTTTAAGTTTAGAGAATAATGACTTTACATAGTTAGTTGATACTACTTATAGAGAGAAGGAGTTAGGAGGGTTTGGAAGAGGTATAGAGTTTGTGGGGGTGCTAGTGTTGTTTCTGGGGGGGAGAATTTATTATGGAGGTTATTGAGTTTATAAAATGGTTGTTAAATTTACTGGCTATATCTTCAGGTGTTGCATTGGGACATGGGTTAGGAGAGGAAGGGTTTCCTGGATGAAGAGTCTGTTTAATAGAGCTCCAGAATTCCTTTGGGTCTGATTTAAGAGTAGAGGGAGGATTGGCATAGAAGTTTATTTTGTCATAATGGATGATTTTTTTTAAATTTTATTTCTGAGTTATTTATATTTCTGAATTTGGACTGTATGTAGAGATTCATGCGATATAACAGAAGTAAACAGGTTATTTTACTGTGCAGCTAAATTAATAACTGATAAAGTTCTACCACAAGAACACAGGGTAGTGAGGAAGAGAAAGAGGAAAAATCGAATACCACCATGGAAGTATCAAACAGAGAAAACTATAAAGCAACTAAGACAAGAAGTGCCACTATTAGAAGAGTATAGAAGAGGTAATAGATCAACAAAAATACTCAGAAAGTTAGACATGATAAAAGTAATGTGCATTATTAGAACAGATCAGGATCTATCATGCACTATCGCTAATAAACTAAAAATCTCAGCACAGGCAGAAAAATTTAGAAGATATGTAGACAGATATAAAAGAAAAGTACAAAATTAACAATTTATTGATGACCCAAAAAAATTTTATAGAGAATTGGGAAATAAGATAAAAGGAATTGAAAGACCATGAAAAAAAGAAGAAATAGATACATTTTGGTGAAGTATCTATGAAGATCTTGTGGAAGAAGTAAAAGAAAGAATAAGAAGTTTAAAGGTACAGGATATAGAATGGAGCGAAGTAACAACCAGAGAGATTGAAACAAAGTTAAGAAAAGCCTCTAATTAGAAAACCCCAGGCCCAGATGCAGTACTTAACTTCTGGTTAAAAGTATTAACATCTTTGCATGAAGATTTAGCCATGAGTAAAAATTATTTATATGTGCACCATGAACAGACCCAAACCTGGCTAACAACAGGAAAAACAATGCTCCTACTTAAGAGTGAGTCTGCAAGCTACCCTAAAAATTATAGACGAATAACTTGCCTTCCAACAATTTATAAACTATACACTGGTACTGATGCCGGCAGAGTTTATAGTCATTTAGAAGAAAACTCAATTAAAACAATAGAACAAAAGGGCAATAAAAAAAAATACAGAACAAAGGATAATTTGTTGTTAAATAAAGTCATAGTGGCAGAACTGTAAAAAGGGGAAGAATTTAAGTATGTTATGGATTGACTACAAAAAAGCATTTGTTAGTATCCCACATTCATGGATAAAAGAGTGCTTAAAAATGTACAAGATACACCCTGCACTGATCAACTACATTACAGTGACCATGAAACAGTGGCAGACCACTTTGGAATTAAACCATGATAAAGGACAACCTATTATTACAGGGATAAAAATTCAAAGGGGATATTCCAGGGTGACTGTCTGTCACAGCTGTTATTCTGCCTTGCTGTTAATCCATTAAGCTGTCTACGTAACAGCTTAGGACATGGCTATAATTTGGCTCATAGAAAATAACAAAGATCAAAGGCTTCTCATCTTCTCTTTGTCAACGATTTGAAACTGTATAGCTCATCAGATGAGAACTGAAAGCACAACTGCAAGTTGTCAAAAGCTTTTCAGATGATATAAGAATGTCATTTAGTCTTGATAAATGTGCAAAAGCAACCTTTAAAGAAGGAAAACTGCAGCACCAAGAAAACATCAGTTTGGGACAAGAATGTGATATAAAAGAACTTGAGCAAGAGGGAGTTTTTAAATATTTGGGAATTAATGAAGGGTCAATAATTGATGGAGCTCTCAGAATAGATGAAGAGCACTTTATTGTATCTGTATTAAGCTGATATAGTGACTGGCTTATTACAGATCCATGCCCCCCCCAATGCTCTTCAACTGAAGAGCAAAAAAAAGAACATTCTTTTTATTGCCACCATCTAGGTGGCCAGATGCACAACACATCCCCGTCCATCCTGCCCAGCCATTCAGGTCCCCTTTCTGTGGCCTGCCCTCAACCCTCCCTCTTTTATTAAAATAAATAAATAAACAAGATTTTCTTGTTATGAACTGTAGCAAACTGCTTGCTACAAATGTTTCTGGAAGAGAAGAGGTTAACTCATGTGCAGCTTACTTTTACAAAAATATCCTGAAATTAAATTACTTAATTTAGGCCATAAAGATTATATCTCATAGGTCTAAATGCAGCTAGAAACAAAAAGTCTGTACTAGGAAGCCTTCTGTATACTTAATTTAGGCCATAAAGATTATATCTCATAATGAACTTTCCTTTGATCACCACATATCCACTGTAATAAGGAAGCCATTTTTACTGCACAGCTTATATCTAAAGGTATGGCACCCCCCTGCACCCCCCCACAAGCACTACATATTATATATACCAACTCCGAGATTGCACTACAATGAGGAAAAGGGTAAATTCCCCGATCCTCACTGTATCGCCATCTCCTTTCAAATGCTTCGAGTTTTAGGAAAATCAAACATGTGGTCTTGACCATATGACGTTTGATATTCTGGAAACTAGATAATCTGACATAAATTCATATATATATATATATATATATATATATATATATATATATATATAATGATAGATATGTAGTTAATAAGGTAGAACACCATGATTGTTGGCAGAAACAGCAGTTATAAGCTGATTATTATGATTCAGGATATTAAAACATGAAGTAGTTGGATGACTTACATGACAAAAGTAGAACATAAATTAGAAATATGAGTAAATACTGAATGCTGGGATTTTATAATGTGAAATAATACCAAAGCAGTAAAATACAACAGGCAAGCTCATATGGGAAGGGTTGGGAGGGCGGCCTAATGGTTAAGGTGTTTGTCTTACACTCATAAGGTGCAGGGTTTGAGTCTCACAAGGGATAATTGGCTAGGCTTGAAATGGCTCGCAAGGGCAGTTAGCCTAGTGTACTGTCAAATGCTGTCAAATGCTTTATACAAGGCATATTTGCATAAATTGTTAACAGTAATTATTTTGTTGAAGTAAACAATTGAAGAACTGAGTGCTAGTGGTAGATAAGACAGATATAGGGTGTCACGTGACTGCAACAAACTAATTTTGTGCTGCACATACATGGTTGGACACAGTGGTAGTTAATGCTTTTATGTTTCTTCTTAAGGTTTTTACTTCTATGCCTGCTGACTATCAAGCCTCTCAAATCAGACTCGAGATCATTTTTTTCATAGATGTCTAGGGGGACATCATTCAGGAATCTACAAAGGTTGTGTCCTACTTGGCATCACAACAATGAGGATATTTGTGATTTGGCCAAACCCCTTACCTGGACAGGGGAATGTATGAGCCACATTACCATTGGTGCTACATTGCCTCCCTTTACACATGCACAGTCCTGAGCATTTGCTTACTAAAGGGTACTGCCAATTAGTGGTTTTGTGTGCCACACATATGCCCCCAAGTTTGGGGCCTGTCTCTTTCCTCCAAAGGACTGCTACAGCCCATGATTGGTTCCATCTCCCATCATGGGTGTGCACCTTCTCCCAGCCAGTTCTGCCAAGATCCCAAAAAGCTAATCAAACTCAAGTTGCCTTAGCTACACTTTATCCTTCTACCACCAGGCTGACAGTTATTGCTTTTATTTTTCCCATAAAACCAAGAATATTTGGATTGAAAACATATCATAAACAGTGGGACAGCATCCATGTTCAAGAATGTCACCTCACATATAAACATCTAATTGCAGAACACTGCATCCTGCGTGACATCAGCATGTATTCTAATGGTGGTGCAGCTGTGGATGAGAATCCATTCCTGACAGGACAGGACTTCACCAGAGCAGTATGTGTACTATATGAAACTGCAGGAAGCATATGGTGGCAAAACACTAAATAAAATTAATAACATGGGACTTGAAGACTGATCACATACATGTGATGGCACTTGGTTGTGCAGAGATCAAGATGGGTGGTGATGCTCGAAGGGAACAGTTAACTAGTGTCTTTAGATCCATTGAATAATGAGCCTGATAATGTGGTGAGGCTGGACAGAAAGCTATATGGTTTTGAACATATGGATGTTACTGAGGAAGATACTGCCAACTTATCTGGGATGACAAAGAAACCTGTGCTAGAAATGTCAGCCACGGCAGAATCCTTTCTGTGAAGGCATGTACTTGCATCTAGTAATGAGAAGAGATGCAAGCCCAGCAGGCATGAACCTGTTGCATTTCAGACCTTATATTGCTGCATACACTTATCTTGCATCTTATTGGTTCTGTATTTATTTATTTAATTTATTTTTCACAAGGAACAAACATATGCATTTCAACTAATACAAACTGTGCAATCCTCATACACAGTGAACTTAATCTATTTTTTGCACTAAATACTAGTACAATCATGTATTTTTGTCTTATACAGTACAAATAACTGAACATTTATCAGACAGTCAGTGTTTCAAACTGGGCTTTTCAATTTTCCCTATATTATTAAGACTCTCAAAAGCATTTTTCATCTCTCCCGATCTATTCAATAATCCCATATTGTCCCTTAAATAGAAAAAAAAGAGAAAAATCACACATACTCCAAAAATCTATTTGCACAAAGAGATTGTTTATTTGTTTGCATTTAAAATATTCTCTTTTTATTAACCAAATACCAAATATCCTGCATAACATCATTAATAAAACATTTATTTAAATTACTACATGTTGGTCAGGTTATTGAGTTATTAACTCACTGTGTACCAGATAATTTGTTTACCTTAGTTCCTAATATTTTTTTCTCTTAGACTGTTCTAGCTTTCTTGGCTACTATTAACAAAATTAAAATGCAATGCTTTCATCTGTTAAGTATGTTAGTGTATACCAGCTCAATAGAAATGTCTCTAAATTGACAATAAACTGATTTCCAGATATACAGTTAAGCTTATTGCTCATTTGTTGCTTATACTGAGTCAACCCAGAACATTCCCAAAAATAACATGTTCCCAAGAGTCCCTGTCTAAGCCGCTATAACACCAACGATCACCCTTTACACTTAGGAATATTTTTTCTAGTCTTACTGGCATATAAAAATAAGTTTGGAAACATTTTCATGCAAAAACTTAATATTCTTGATTTATCTGCTTATTTGGGATGAAACAAATCTCTTTCCATTTCTCATCAGGTATATCCCTTATTAATTTACTACTCCAAGATGCTTTTCATTTTATATTATGACGTGTATTCAGATCTAGTATAGCCTTGTTGCTCTGTTTATAACCCTTTTACCCCCTTCTGTTCTTGCCTCAAATATAGTCTGTTGTATCTAGCTTGGTGTGACTTTTTCCAATCTTTTGATGTTTTCTTTTAATTCTAACATAAAACCTGCATACATAAATTGACCCAAAGCCTGGAGACTAACTACCTCCTTATTTCTTCCCACTTAATAACCTCACCTGTTTTCAACAGCTGCTCCCAATATTATGGTTGTTTCTTTCTTCCTTTTTTTTCATATTCTCACCAGGCTATTCTGAACTCTTTCCTTATTTGCCACAGTAGTATATCCTATTATTTAAGTATATATTCTGAATCTTGGATCATCAAAAGTAATCTAAGCTGTGTAGTCTTATAGTACATTTCCATATCTAGTAATCCAAAACCTCCTTGTTCCTTTGCCATATTTAGTCCTTCCTATTGCAATCTTTACTTTTTATTTTCCTAAATAAATTCCTTAATCTCCTTTTTCATATTTCCCATTTCTGTTCTCTTTATACACGTATGCTTGAGCTACATATAGAACTAATGGAAACAAAACCATTTTAATTGCTGGTATTTTATAACAGAGCTCTATAAATAATAATGCACATTGTCTAATCTTGTTTAGAATCTTTTGATTTGTTTCCTCCCAGATTTCTTTAGTTGCTTGTTGTCTACATATTGCTTTAACTCACCTCCCAAATATCTAATTTTGTATGTTCCCACAAAAAGGAGAAGTGAACCCTATCATAAGATGAGACAATTCGTTACAACAGGTTTTTGTTTTTGTCTTGGCTTCATTTATTTTGCATCCTGTTATAGTAGCTAAATACTTTAACTTATGAAGCATTATATTTCCTTGCCCTACTTTCAGTTCTACACATTTATGTCATCTGCAAAAAAGTACTCTTTTAGACTGTCTTGTATCCCATGCTAGTGGCTTTAAATACGATGTTAATAAAGATGAGAATTGACAGCCCTATCAAGTTCCTCTTGTGGGATAGAATGTTTTGAAGAAATCACCTCCACATTTTACCCTTGCTTTTAAACCTTTATAAATGTTCAATATCAATACTTCCTATTCCCATGGGGAAAAAAAATTCCATCTCTCTCTTCATGAATTCCCAACTCACTCTATCAAATCCATTTTCAGCATCTAATTTAATTAACATCAAGATATTAACAATTGTCTGTGGCATGTTTTTGAATCATAAGAATTTTGTTAATATTACTGAATATTTGCCTACCTTCAAGAAATGTACATTGCTCTAAATGTGTGACTCCTGGTTGTATATTTGACATTCTTTTTGCCATAATCATCATGAATACCTTATGATTTAATATTAAAATGAGTGTAAAACATACAGTCTCTAAAAGGACTTCTCCCTCCTTTAGTATAACTACCTCCACTGTTTCCCTACAGGATGAAAGTATATTTCCCCATAAGGATTTTATTAAAATAATACTAACCATTCATTATCTGATCCACTCTCCTTTTCTATACTTGTATTAGAATTCCATCACTTCCAGATGCCTTACCTGTCTTATATTGCTTTATCACTAATTTAATTTCACTTTATTTTATTTTCTTTAACAAAAACATTCTTCTTCATTTACCTGAGACAGTTGCAAACTCCTCAAGTATATTTTCCCTTCAAATCTATTATCAGTTTGTAAATCTTGTGAATATAAATAATTATAACTTACCCATGCCTCCCTTAATTTGCCAGAACCTACTTCTGTTTTACCATTCCTCCAATTCCTTTTTAATTATCATTCTTTCTGCTTTTATTGCCACAGACGCTGTGCTAAAAGTTTTAATATTAACTCTAGGTATGATATCAAAAAATGCTTTAGTGCCATTGCTGTTTGCTCATTTATATTTTCCAAATGCTTTCACATTCTATTCTCAGCTTCTCTTATTTGGTCATCTAACTGCTGTGACCCACCTGTTTTGTTTTGCCTTTGTAAATCATTAACTATTGTTTGTAAGTTCTCCAAGTATTTTGTGATGATCATTCCACATCCAAATTGCTTTCATAATAACCAGATTTATTTCATTAATTTACCATTGCCCCACTCATTTGCTAATTCATTACTCCTCTCCTAAAGAGCTAAAAATTGCTCTCTTATTATTTGATCCACCTATCCAATAAACACGTTGTTTTTCAAAAATGCACTGGAAAATGCTAATGTTTTTTCAAAGATTTCCATTGCTTGCTTCTGAAACTCTACATACCAAGACGGCTGTTCCAACAGTATCATTGGGTGTGCATACACTATTTGAAGCATGCATACATGCTCTTTTGAAACATAACACCTACCTAATCTAACTCAAGATCCATACTTCCTTGAAAAGTATGTGTATTCAGAAGTAATCTAACCTATTTTCATTACCTCTACCAGGTAAACTACATGCATATATCTTTCTTAAAATCTACATTCCATTAATATATTTGGACTTCTGGTTTCTCCTGAAATGTCTTCTTTATTTCCAGTTGTCTTCCAATGACCTACTACTTCACCCTTTATGAAACACTACTATTTGCAGCAAGATATGTTTAATGGATTTTTGGGAGAACACACTGTTGCTAATATACCTCTTAAAAATTGTCAATAACCTATAATCTCTGTAAACCTATCCTGCCTGTCTCTCATCTGTTATGGGACTGTTATTCTAATCCCTCTCTTAATTATTATTAAAACTACTCTTTTTTCATTTCCTTTCAAGTCCTGCGTAGAATCTCTCCTTTATACTCCTTTTCACAAAATGTTCATATTCTTTTGAATCCAAATATGTCTCCTCCACCATTATGATCTGGGAGATACTGTTGAATATATATATACCTTTTCCTGCTTTGTCTTAGCTTCTAAACCATCAACATTCCATACTAATAGGTCAGTTGTGGCATATTAGACTTTAGACTTTACCTTCACATATTTTTATGATCTAAAAAATCTTGAACTACAATATTTGAGCACAAACCTGTGCTGAATCATTATTTCTTTTTTTTTTTTTTTTTGGTCTTAACATTCTTTCTGCCACAGTCTCACATGCTATTTAAAAAAATCTGACCTTTCCCCTTCCCTTTGAAAAATAAAATAATAGCTATATACCGACTTCAAATTGCTATGGTAATAGAGATGCATGCTCTAAAAATGATGAAACACTAGTATAAGAAAGTTCAACACTTTTGTATATAATTCCCTCACCCATTCTCCTCCTAAGGCTAGGGAACCATGAGGTACATGATTCACTTGTCTGCAACTACATGTTTTTATGTGTCTAAGTAAATTTCCACTTGCTCTTATTGTTCACTATAGTCATTAATATTTCTCTCTATATATACTGTCTGCTAAAATCCTTAACAGTCGTAGGGGAAAACAAAAAGATACTGAAACACAGATGTGGTATAATACCTTTTATTGGACCAACACAGGTTTTGCAATTACTCAAGCTTTTGAGCTGGCATGAGCCATTCGTCAGGAGTTACTCTGACGAAGGGCTCATGCCAGCTTGAATAACTGTAAAATCTGTGTTGGTCCAATAAAAGGTATTACATCATGCCTGTGTTTCAGTGTCTTTTTGTTTTCTGCTAGTGGACCAACATGACATTTCTTTAGCTTTTATCAACCCCTAGGATGACACAATTCTTTCTGCATATAATCAAATTGTCATCCTGTCCCCTTAATTTCCAAGCTGAAGCCTTTAAATGTTATATCTTATTTACTAATGCTCCTTAATGCTCTGAAATTCACATTAATTAACAAAGTTTAAAAATTCAAGCTTATTTACCATCTAGACATAGCATTCAATCTGTCTCAGTACACTGCTATCAATCATTACTTCTTAGTAAGCTCTGCAAGTAACCAAAATACCATCACACCACTGTGGGTTTTTCAGATGCACTTGTTACACTATCTGTTACCATTTAATCTCATGTTGCCTTTATTTATGCAACTTTCTGATACTATTAAATCAGAGCACAATTTAGTTTTAACTTTCAGCTAAACATATCTGAGTTTGTCTTTTCCTAGTTGCTGACACAGTTCTTTCTAAATGTAATGAAATGGTCGCCCTGTCCCCTTGATTTCCGAGCTGAAATCTGCACATAGATCTTGTTTACTGATACTTCTTTAAGTTCATAGGTGTGTACTAGGCTAGTGGCCCTGGAGCCTTTACAAGCCTAGCCCACAGAAGTGGCCTGTCATCATGCCTCCCGAAGTTAGTTTCCAGTGCCTCTATCAAGTAGAGCCACTGGAGTGATCCCCAGTGTGAACATTGTATTTCCCATCCACTCATCAAGATTCCTCTTGAAGAGGGCCAGTGAGGTGCTCTGCTTGACATGTATTTGAAGTCTATTCCAGAGCATGGGCAGTCTCTGGGTTATGAACCTGTCCCTCCAGCATGTTCTGTTGATTGTGGTAATAAGGTTGAGGTCTCTGGAGCATGTGGTGCGGAGGGATTGGGATTTCTTTAGATAGAGCATTTCTAACAGAGCTAGGTCAGACATGGCTTTGTAAGTCAAGCAGAGATCGCCACATAGTAGACGATATGAAACAGAAAATAGCTGGAGTTTGTTTAGTCTGTCCATATAGAACATGTGTTTAAGGCCTAGGATCCTCTTCATGAGGTACTTTTGTGGCCTTTTCAGCTTTTGCATGTATCTAGTGAGGTGCGTGCCAAATGGGGCATTATACTCAATGACTGGCCTAATGAAGGAAGAGTAGAGAAAGATGATGACCTCTTTCTTCCTGGATGCAAAATCCTTGGTCTTGGTAATGAGTTGTGCCACATAGAAGGACTTTCTGACCACAGTGGCAATGTGGTTGTCGAAGGAGAGGTTGCTGTCAACCTGTGTCCCCAGATCTCTTATAATGCCTTCAGTGTTCAGTGGGTTCCCATCAATGTGGTAATTAGTTGGACCTGAGTTTTTCCTGAAGGGGATGACAATACATTTTTTGGCATTAAGCTTAAGGCCATGGTTTTGACACCGGTCATTGGTCTCAGTGAGGCTTTTCTGTAAGATGTTTACATCACTTGGGGAGTTAATACTGGCTCCCAGCTTGTAGTCATCTGCGAACTTGGCCATTCAGAGTCCCTCCATGTTGGCCTGGATGTATGACAAGTAGATGCCAAATAGGAGAGCACCCAGGACCGATCCCTGTGGGACTCCACTCGTGACTGGTTGGCAATCTGACTTGGAGTCTGCTACTTTCATACTGTGGGTTCTATCTGTGAGGCAGTTTGCAACCCACCTAGTGATATAGGGGTTGATGCATAGTTTGGTGAGTTTATTAATAATTCCTGAGTGGGGAATGGTATCAAAGGCCTTGGCCAGATTGATGTAGGCTGTATGAACTGCCTTGCCCTCATCCACAGCTTTGGTGACTGACTCAAAGAAGTCAACCAGGTTTAGCAGGCATGATCTACCTTTCACAAAACCAAATTGCATGGGATCCAGAGTTTGGAGATTCCCTATATCCTTGTTAATTAGGTCCATGATGATGTGCTCCATAGCCTTACATATCAGACTCATCAGGCTAATGGGGCGATAATTTCCAGGGTCTGTAGTCGCTCCCCCTTTATGGAGAGGGATGACTGTAGCAGTGCGCCATTCAGTAGGGACAAAGTCTGAGGTGAGGCTGTGATTGAACAAGGCACACAGATGTGGTGCCAGTTCACTTTGTATTTCATGTAGAACACATCCAGGGATATTGTCAGGTCCCATGGAAGCTGTATTCTTGGCCTTGGACAATGCAGCTTTAACCTGTGCTGCAGTAATGCTGGGTGCCTGGCATTCCTCCGGTATTGTGAGTGGTCCTTTGGGGGGCAGAGGGGTAAAGTTGGCACTGAACCTGTCAGCCAGTATGTAGACAATATCTGTTGGCTCAGTATAGGAGGTACCATTGTGCAGTAACTCAGAGCAAACCTAGGTATTGCCATGGAGATTACTGATATAACTACAGAAGGCTTTGCGGCTGATTTTAGTGTCTGCCACAATTCTGCCTTCATAGCTGGCTTTAGAGGTTTTGATGAGGGATCTCAACATTTTGTTTAGGCTAATAAGGGTGTTTTTCCAGTCTTGGAACTTCACCTTTTTCTGCAACAGTTTCTTCCTTCTGTTGTAGAGTTTATTAATGGCAGGGGACCACCAGATTAGCTTCCTTTTTTTGAGGAGAGTGTCTTGGCTCTGTTGGGTATGGCTAATTCCATGCATTTATGTACATGTTCGTACAGTGCAATGGTGTATGATTCATCAGTCATGCATCTATTTTCCATTGACATGGGTGCCGTGAAGTTAGCCACCTCTGTTTTTAGGAGCCCAGTGACAGCTTTGGAGAAGTTTTTCATGGTGGTTACCTTTGTGGGGTGTGTGGTAAGATGTGGATTTCCATGGTGATTAGTTTGTGGTCAGATCTAATCAGGGAGGAATTGACTATTGGTGTAGAGCAATGGTTGCGCATGTTAGTAATAACCAGGTCAAGGATGTTGCTTCCTCTAGTGGGGGTAAAAATGAATTGGTCCAAGGCATTGGAATTGATGAATTCCAGGAAGCGTTGGGCCAGTGTATTGGTGCATGAACAGTTTTCCCAGTTGATGGAGGGGTAGTTGAAGTCACCTAGACTGAGAGTGTTGGGTTGGACCCTAATAATTTCCAGGGTGTATAGGAATGTGGAGTGAGAGTCTTGGGACATGGTTGGTGACCTATAGCAGGCTACAACCTGAATCACCATCTTACCCAATGTTAGTTGTACCTGAAGAATCTCAGATGTGTTATGCTGAGCTACTAGTCTGGAGGTGTGCATATCCTTTATGAGTATGAAGACACCACTGCC
Organism: Protopterus annectens; assembly: GCF_019279795.1. NCBI lineage: Eukaryota > Metazoa > Chordata > Ceratodontiformes > Protopteridae > Protopterus > Protopterus annectens. Next base: position 535,563,988 of record NC_056749.1, on the reverse strand, counting down.
TTTGGAGCTTCGGTCCATGTTTTGGGGCTGAAAGGTGTGGAATGAGTTATAGCCTGGTATTACAGGAGTGCTTTCTGCTTTAAACCAGGTCTCCATTACAGCACAAATGTCGATGTTCTCCATTTTTAGGAGTGCTTTGAGCAAGTGCATCTTGAGATTTAGTCTTCCAGCATTGAGCAGCATGACCCTCAGATTGCATTTATTTATAGTTGTTAGGGTGGTAATTTGGCCTTTGGAATATTGCCTAAAAAAAGGCACTATAGGGGTGGCAAGAACCTTAGCCAGTATCCAGAAACCCAGGGGTGAGAGTTGCAGGCCATCTCTGGCAAAGCATCGAGGTCTGTCAGTCATGTCATCCCAAGCAGACAGATACTGGATCCCCTTAGAGTGACACCAGAAACTTAGCCAATTGTTGAAGTCAGTAATTTTCTGCTTGTACTGCGGTATCATTCTGGGCGACGGTAGGATGCTGCTCAGTGCTAGGGTCATACTGTCCTGAAATTCACGTTACCTGATAACAAAGTTTAAAAGGTCTAGCTTGTTTATTATCTGGACAGAGCATTCCCTCTGCCTTAATCCATTACCAATGATTATTGCTTATCATTAATTTCACAAGGTCATTGAAAGACCCTCTCACCAGCCTGAGGGTTTGCAGAATGCACTTGTTACACTGTTACCATTTAATTTTACTCTACAACTTTCTAATAATACTAATCAGGGCACAAAAGTGGAAATAATTGTCATTTTTTTTGTCTTTTTTTATATTGTCAAATTCATTGAAAACAAATCAACAGAGGTTATCAAAGTTATAATTCAAAACCTAAATTAAATATAACAACAGTCCGCCCCACCATCTCCAGATCAGTTACATGTATGCTTACTTTTACAACCTGTAATCAATAATATAGTTGTAACATTCTCTCTCTTTCTCCCTGTTAAGCTCACAAGGATATTTATTTAACATTGGTATCTACTGATTTCAAAAGATAGAAAGCATATGTTATGTTGCATTTCACATTTAATTTAGTAGATGAACCTCCAGTCCTGGAAAAATATGTCCATAATTTTTCAAGTGCTCTCATCGGTCAAGGTTGCCCATGTAGTACTTTTCAATGAATCTTTCACTTTCTTGGAATGGTCTTTCATTTATTTTGTTCTTTCCTGCATTTTCCTCTAAAACACAGGCAAGGTTTCATAGATGAGTTTAAAGAACCCACTGTGCTCTTTTCAGTATTTGTTATAGAATGGCTACTGGATTCCTCTCCATTGTTTCTGTTTCCCTGCACTTCCTTCCCATTAGTCAACTCTTCCATTGTCTGACTGGGATCATCAAATGCATTTAGTCCCAATGGATAAAATATTTTGAAAAAGCAGGATACAGCAGCTTAAAACAATGGTTCAGTTCCTTCCAGTCTTGTTGAAGAAAGACAAACATTCAGTCTGAAACAACCTACCAAATAAAATTAAAAACAGAAAATTCCTGCAGTCAGTATATAGCTTCAAAAGCTCATTAATAGAATATTTACATAATGAAGTGGAATGTAACTGCTTTCTAGATGGAATGTAATTGCTTTCTAGATGCTAGTTAAAAGATTCAACAATTTCAAAATGTGCACTGTGGTCATGTACTCTCTTTTAAGTCTACTGTTAATTTGTTATAATTGTTTATATCACAGACTAATATGAATTTGTAAATCTCTCACAGTTAACAACTATATCTGTAACAACCCTTTTAATTGTCTAGAGTTTTATATGTAATATAATCAATTCTCCTTCACTGAAGTGATTTTTATTGTTCATAGGATCATAGGATATTACTAGGCTATTGACCCGGAGGCCATTTTAAGCCTAGCCATTTCAACCCAAAGTAATACCATAGAGGTACTATACAATACCCAATATTGCATTTAGTGATGACTGCCAATGTCCGGGGGGGGGGGGGGTTCTGGGTGCTATCCCCAGTAAGAATTTATTGTGCCCCCATCTACTTATCCTGGTTCCTCTTTAACAGTGTCATAGAGTTGTTCTGTTTCACATGAATTGGTAGCCTGTTCCAAAGATGCGGCAGTCACTGGGAGATAAATCTGTCCCTCCAGCATGTCCTATTTAAGTTGCAGGCTATATTTAAGTCCCTGGAATGGGTAGACCTAGACCCATTTGGTTTATGTATATGCAGTAAGTTCATTAGTTTTGGGTCTTGGGTTGCTTTGTAGGCCAGGCATAAGTCTTCCCTAAGAAGTCTATATGGAATGTATCGATAGGGATTTTAGTTGGTCTGTGTAAGCTACATGCTGGAGGCCTGTGATCTTCTTTGTTATAAACCTCTGGGGTCTCTCTAATTGCTGTAGATGCTTAGTACGGTACATACCAAATGGGGTGTTATACTCAATTATGGACCAGATAAGTGCTGAGTATAGAGGGGTTTATAACTTCTTTTGCTCTTGAGGCGATGTCTTTACTAATCAAGTGAGCTATGTGGAAAGCTTTCCTTACAATGGTAGACACATGGTGGTCAAAGTTAAGGTTGCATTCAACCTGTGATCCCATGTCTCTTACCAATTTCTGGGGACTTAGGGTACTGTTATTGATTTGATAGTGTGAAGGGACATTGTTTGTGCCAAAGGGAATGATGATGCATTTCTTTACATTCAGTTTGAGACTGTGACTAATGCACCAGTCGTTGGTCTGTGTTAATATTACTTGAATTGTTAAACACTACTTGAATTGTCTTTTATCTCAGTTGCATTACCCATAAATATAGCCCTGCACTGTCAATAGAAAAGCTCATTTACCCAATTAACAAACTAAAATAAATAAATCCTTTTCATATGAGTCTGAAATAAAAAAAAATCACTGTCCATATAGACTCTAGTGTCCCCTATTTTCAAAACAGTCCCTTTCTTCCAAAGCATAGACAGGATTTCTTCTTTCAGTGGAAAAGACAGTAATTTAATAATAAAAGTTCTCATTTGCTTCATAGGCTCTTAAGCATGGAATATTCAATCAGTGGACCTTTTCTATTTGAATATCCTAGATGTTCAAGCCAGTCCATTAAAAAAGATATTTCCTCATAAATTATCTGCACAGGTATCGCAGTAATCTAGAGGTTTTTTCCTATAAGATGTTTCATCCAATTCAAATAGTTTATGTGCTACTAATTCAGCTTTTAACTGCTGTTACACTACTTTCTTCCAATTCCTTCTCTTGTTGTCACAATTCTTGTTATTTTATCCAAGTGCCTGGTAAGCACATTTTCCATCTCCTATCTCTTGAAGTAATCTGTTATTTGAGTCTATGTAGGCTGATGAGGAGCCACTTATTTTAAAGATCCCTGAATGCATTTGGCCAGTTTCAGTTTACAAAAAGGCTGATGCATCACCGCTTGAGATGTCATTTCCGACTAGCTTTCTTGCTCAGGCAACACACTGAAATCAACAATCTTGTGCATGTTTTTAGTAATCCCTCCTTTTGCTTCACCTTTCTTTTCCTTTTCTAAATGTATATTTTCCAACCATAAGCAGTTCTTGCACCAAATTTCATTTGTTTTTAATAGTAGCTGTTCATTTTACTCATGGTTCCCTGCATGCAGCTCACCTCTTTAGATGCTTATATCATTGCTACCATCTCCAGACTCCCTCTTGCATTTTATCATCCAGATGCTGCAGTGTCTGAGTGCTCAGCTATGATCACATTCCCAGCTTTCACCATGAAACCATCTCTGCAGAGTTGAGCCGGTTGCTGGTTATGTAAAATGCTGGCATTTGATAGTGTGAAGGGACATTGTTTGTGCCAAAGGGAATGATGATGCATTTCTTTACATTCAGTTTGAGACTGTGACTAATGCACCAGTCGTTGGTCTGTGTTAATATTACTTGAATTGTTAAACACTACTTGAATTGTCTTTTATCTCTGATATACTACTACTATAAGTGCACCAGCCCAGATACTGTATTAATGAATTGCAAGATCCTAGATGCATGCGCACACACATACACACACACACACACACACACACACACACACACACACACACACACACACACACACACACACACAGACACACACGCATACTCTTAGATGATTAGATGATATGCAAAATGCATGCCAAGTATGAGCCCAGCATTATGAGCAGTTCTGGTAATGTTGCACATAGGAGGTATAGATGTTCTTGGTCACAATGGCCCTACTGATATGGTCACAAGACACCATGCTATATTTGTATGTGTGTGTAGGGTGTGGTGCTGGCCATTTTGCACTAATCACTAAACCTAAGATATGTGTCTGTATTAGAATATGCATTATCAAGTGTGCATGCCATGCACATAGTTGCAGGGCCACACAGAACTACATATCTGTCCAAGATATCCCATATTTGACAATAACTTCATGACTGTGCCTTTTGTGTTCAGCACATTATGAAACCTATACAACTGCTTATATTGTGAGCTGATTCTCTGATGTACAATGCACTTAGCAGACATGCTGTTCATTATACAGCACAGATGATAGATGTTTTGAGTGGTGTTACCGTATTCCCTGCTTATATGCGTCATTACTGTGTCAACTATTTAGCATAAACAGCTGCCTTACACTACTGTTGTGTCCAACAGGCACTATGTCTATATCACCACCTGACCATTCAGAACACAATGAACAATATACTGCACAGATGAGTACAGCTCAGTCTTCATTCTGTGTCGTAACGAATGGCACCACATTCACCTGATGAGGGCATTGCTACCTCTTATGATGTGGCATCATTCAAGCAAGAAGTATTTTGACAGCCTTGCTCAGGCTGCACTTTTTTATCACAGCAGAGGTATTGCAAAACCTAAACCACCCATTCAGCAAGCCAAGCAGTCACTCAATTTTGCCATGTGTTTAAGTGACAGTTCTGCTAGACTTTTCTTCTGCATATGTATAGGGACTATGGATCATTATCTAAAGGTGTAGCAGATTTTCAGCATCTCCTATGGGAGTGACAACATGTCTGTTACACATCCTCATGTTGGAGTAATGGCTTGCATATTACATGTCTCCATATGGGAGTGATGGCATACTTATTACATGTCTCCATGTAGGAGTAATGGCATGCATATTATATACTTGCATGCAGATCCTCGTTTCTGTCAATGCATATCTGTCGACACCTACACATACACACATGTGCATATATGCAGGCAAGCACACACACACACACACACACACACACACATATATATATATATATATATATATATATATATATATATATATATATATATGGGTCCCCTTCACATGGTCGACTTTTCAGAAAGTCGACTTGCATATGGCCGAGACCAGAATCGCTATCTCTATACAGTGCGGAATAGGAAAATTTCCTTCTTCCGCACTGTAGTGCGATCTCGGAGTTGGTATATTTAAGTTACTGCTAACAGTTTAAGGTAAGTGTTTGTTGTGTTTTATGTGTTTAGTTTACATGGTCGGCTTTTCAAAAGTCGATCATATGGTCTCGGCCATATGAAAGTCGACTTTCTGAACAGTCGACCATATAAAGTAGACCCATATATATATATATATATATATATATATATATATATATATATATATATCACTGTGGCTCCAATAATGCCATTGACCTAAACAACTCAAAGGAGAGGTACTAAATGGAGCTGGAGATGTTTTTAAAATGTAAGCACAACCTTATATAAATATTAAAAGGTAGTTTTAATTGTTACTGTTATCCAGAATATAACAATAAATCAATAAGTGAACAAAAACAGCTTCCATAGGCTAAAAAGTCTCTGTTTCCTTATTCTGTTACACCTCACATGTACAAAATGTACTTATAAATCCCAAATCCATGCACTATAGAAATAATACCTAATCTAACAGTTACAAGAGACTTAATTCCTCCTCATGGTGTGAAAAATGATGTTGAATTCTTGAGCTTCAGACTCAAAATCATAGTTATTGCATATATACCACTTAAAAAATCCCTGGCAATTATTATGTTAGCTATTATTCTCTATAACAAGTAAAAGTAAATGTTATTAGCGTTATGTGTTGCCAAATGTTGCCACAAGTCAAACCACAGTAGTAAACTGCTGTCTAAGAACTCTGTGGGTTTTTTCACCAAGCACTGGTCAGGAACGATCCACAGTTTCTTGCTGCTCTAACTCTCCCGAAGTTTATCTGTATCTTCTGAAGGATTTTCAAGATGGATGTCACAGGCCATGAAATATATGTTTTTCATAATTACCATGTCTGAGTTATGAAATCTTTTTTATGTAGATTTTCATGATTTTCTCAGCCATTAGCATATACTTTGGGGCAAAGGGGGCTCCAACCTCCTGTACCACCTTAGTGATGGATGCTTACCCTAACCCTAATGCTTCTCCTTCCCTTAACCCTAACCCTACACCTTAATATCATTAAAATATACTCATAACACTGCCACTACACAAGACAGACGCAGACACACAAACATTCACAAGCACACACACAAACAACACTACATCAATCCCCTAACCTAACCCTTACCTTAAAATACATAAGATTACACACAAATGCACAACACCCATCCTTCACTCATCCTTGACCCTAACCATAACTGACATACACAAGCACACACGCTCTCACCTCTCAACCCCACTTACCTGTATCAACATTCCATATCATTGACATATCCACCATTCGGCCATCCATACCGTAGACATTATACCCCTGCATTTGTTGAACAAACATACATTTCATAAAATGCAGGGGAACCATATGTGTGGGTGTGTGTGTGTGTGTGTGTGTGTGTGTGTGTGTGTGTGTGTGTGTGTGTGTGTATATGTATATATATATATATATATATATATATATATATATATATATGGATTCACTTCATAACACTGAAAACTCAAAACACTGAAAATGAGAAAACTTCATAATATAGAAGACCAAAACACTGAAACTTCAAAACACTGAAAACTCAAAACACTGAAACTCAAAACACTGAAAACACATATCATACATATACTGAGTTTAAACAACATAAATCATAGCACTTTCCACCAAGTGTAAGCAGGGGGGCAATCCCCCTTGCACACCCCCTGCTACTTAAATATATCAACTCCAAGACTGCACTTAGTGTAGTGAAGTGCAATCTTGGAGTTGATATATATATAAGTAGCAGGGGGTGTGAGGGGCGCAGCCCCCCACATGGGGGTGCAGGGTAGCTTGCCCCCCTGCTTACACTTGGTGGAAAGTGCTATGATTTATGTTGTTTAAACTTAGTAAATGTATGATATGTGTTTTCAGTGTTTTGAGTTTCAGTGTTTTGAGTTTTCAAGATTTTGAAGTTTCAGTGTTTTGGTTTCAGTGTTTTGAGTTTCAGTGCTTTGAGCTTTCAGTGTTATGAAGTGAATTCATATATATATATATATATATATATATATATATATATATATATATATATATATATATATATATATATATATATATATATATATATATATATATATATATATATATATATATATATATATATATATATATATATATATATATATATATATATATATATATATATACACACACACACACACACACACACACACACACACACACACACACACACACACCCTGGAATCCAGTGCAACTTTTCACTAAACCACGTGAATCCAATATTGTGTGACAAGCCTATTTCCAGTGTGAAATTTTCAAATAAACATTCCAATGTTCTAGGCTATAAAATATAAAGATTAGCTTTTATATTTCACCATTGAATGTTCTAGGCTATAAAATATAAAGATTAGCTTTTATATTTCACCCTAACAATGTAGTGTATATTAAGTTCTTCAAGCCTGGCTGAAAAAAGAGAGGAAAACAAATAAATGAAAAAGTCTTGTTTCTTAGATTGAATGTTCTAGGCTATAAAATATAAAGATTAGCTTTTATATTTCACCCTAACAATGTAGTGTATATTAAGTTCTTCAAGCCTGGCTGAAAAAAGAGAGGAAAACAAATAAATGAAAAAGTCTTGTTTCTTAGATTGTGTATGCAGCATTATGTAATTTTGTTCACAATAGACAAGGCTGCCAATATGTTAAACTGTGGAAATGTGACAGATTATGTAACTACAGTCATTATTGTAGACTAATATTAACAAAAAGGATGAAGAAAGTACTGCCAGGAACCACCACGATAAAAAGAGATATGATTTTATTTTAAAACAAACAAGCGCTTTCACGCATTAATATGCGCTTCATCAGGTTACAACTTACACAAAAAATGAATCCCTTTATATAGTAAAACCAACATCAATTAAAAAACAATTTATCAATTGTTCAATTAATTAAGACATAATTACTATAGTGGGAACACCCATTCTCTATGTCATCTCAGTGAGCAAAATCAAGCATTAAGTTGCCAGTATGGAAACATTTCTCACATCTTTAAACAGTTCTAAATGCACAGTGGTAAGGCTTCATAGTTTATAATGCCGATGACATCCATTTCTATAGTAATTCTTAGTCACATATTGTAGCGTATCAGGATATAATTTATATGAAGCTACATAAGCTAAATAATGCACATTGTTATTTTAAATAAATAAATAAAGCAGCCTAAACTCGCTGTCAGAGAGCGATGAAATTACATCCTCTGGATCACGCTGTTCTGAATGAGACGAACTGAGTAAAAATTCAAAATAAAGCAACAGGTAATGATTATCATTATTGTTGTTCCTCACATATTTAGTGAGATCCATCAAAAACAAACAACGTTAAGGCACCAATGTGAGTGTTGCATTTGAAGGCTACACTGTTTATGTCTTAGTCACCTCTTGGTATATATATATTAACAAAAAGGAACATTAATATTTCAATTGTTGTCACACTGAAGTGGTTATCTAAGAAAATTAGATGAGTAAGCTGATCTCTGGGACTCAGCAAGTTTCTGCTTCAGGCAATCAAACCTCAGGGTTAATAATATTTCCATTGCTGTCTGCAGCCTAGTTATCATAGACTTGCAAGTCTTCCAACATAAATTTAAACTGAACTGCCATATTAATTTTTGAAACAGTAGATTGCCAGCAAGTAAACCAGATTAGGGTATACAACAAAGGTTAATGATTTACAGCTCTGACATAAGAGAAGCTGTAAATTTTAAATTAGTCAAAGAAGTCGCAAAACCATAAAATTACATTTTTAAGGCGTCAGTAAATAGCTTTATGTAAACTTCTCTGACCTCGAGCTGTGGACATGTACTATTTTTATCCCACACATTATGACTGTCAGGTGAATTTATAAGAAGGCTATCCAAAACACCAAGGTTATGATGTCAGCTGCTACATTTATGCTCTCGTGGTTGCTCAAATAATAGTTTACATTGCTGTCTCATTCTTTCTGGTTCCAAAAAGATGAAAACAAAAACAAAAACTGCCTTGCTGATTTTAACTGTTGGCCCATATCTTCACTTGCATTAACTTATTCACATTTGTCAATATTCAGTTGTTAAAGAAAACCAGTACCAAAGAGCTCCAGCTGACTAAGTTTGCAGATGACTGCAAGCTAGGCGCAGTAATCGAATCCCCAAATGACTTAGCTGTCCTGCAGAAAGATTTTGGAGAAATAAATAACTGGTGCCAAAATCTTGGACTGAAGCTAATTGCCAGAAAATGTATTATCATATCCTCTGGGAAGAAATCTACTCTGGGGAACTACCACATTGACAATACGCCCCTATGAATTGATCCAGTTGTTCAAGATATGAGAAATTATGTGGACAGTGACCTAACATTCGACAACACGTCCATTGTCATAAGGAAGTCATTCTATATTGTACAGCTTATAAACAAAGGGATTGTGTCTAGATCTAGGGATGTCATTGCCCCCCCCCCTTTATACAGCCATCATTAGATCAGTCATTGAGTATAATGCCCCTTTGGCAATTATCTGTCCAGACACAAAAACAGTGACGGGAGCATTCCACAGAGGTATCTTGGTGAAAGGATACAAGGCCTAAACAATATATCCTACATGGACTGACTCCAAGCTTGTCACTATTCTCAGTATCCTAGAGACTGCTAAGAGGTGACCTGTGTCTGACATATAAAGCATTCTTCAACCCAGTACTGATGGATTTACTGCACATCAGTGCATCAGAAATACCCAGTCTAAGGATCTTAGATATTTTAAATTAAAAAAACGTAAAGGCCTCCTTATTTAATGTATATCAGTATTTCACATTTAAGTTGTTTAATTGGGGGGGGGGGCTGAAAACAGTAGCAGTTCAGTGCAACTGTTAAGCTACATTATAACAACAGTCCTGACTGTGTCCTGTCATTGAAGCACTGTAGACTTCAAGGAGACAAGGAGGCACATATAACTGGTATTGTAGAGCATGGCACAATAGTGTCTCTCCCTTGTTTATCTTTCTACATCCAGCTATTTCTGTTTGCACTCCTGATAAACAGTTAGCCAGCTCTGTCAGATGTGCTTAAAAATGCTGTTTAGTTGTTATAGTTTTCAACACTCAACAATTCAAGATGGTCAAATAGTTCTCACTCAATGCATAAGGTCCAGCTAAACTGTACTCCTCCGAACTACAGTATAATTATATGAACTGTCACAGACCCAACAAATTAAAAGTGTTGTTCAGTTATCTGGCAGTCAGCACAGAGGATTAAGGCTATGGGCTAATTCCTTTAGTCCAAGGATTCATTCCTTCAGCCTCCATTTGCTTACTGTGCAACACTGAACAAGTCACAACCAGATAATGAACCCAGGCTGAGACTGAAAAAGTTCTCTGTGGATCATCGTGCTGTACCCCAGTCAACTAATAAAGTTCTCATCTGTCTGATGGTTAGTGGTTAAAAATGACCAACTGAACAGTACAAATTCAGACTACAACTGTAATTTAAAAATTTCAGAATAGCTAACTAACCCCAACCTGAAATATACCACCCAGATAAATGGTGCTTTCCAAGAATGTATGTATTTATTTATGTATTTAAATTTGTTTTCCAGGGTAGAACACTGATTAAACAATGACCAATTACAGGCTCAGCTAGAAAGGAATGTAACCCCAATTGTAAGAAGTCAAAATAGCCAAACAGGTCATTCTGTGAGCCCTGACAATGTTTTTCCTCTGAATATAGAAAACATTTTATCATCACCCTGTCATCCTTTCCACCCCCATTCTGTTAGCCATGGCATTGTTTTTTTCCCCTGAATATAGAAAAGAGTATATGATCACCCTGTCACCCTCCCTACCCTCACACTGCAAGTACATGCCACAGCAGCTCCCTTTCCTATATTTGCCCACTGCAAACCTGTAGCAAGAGTTTCTTTTCAGTGAGGAGACTGTTGTGCCCTTCTCATGAACTGGTTTACTAGCAAAACTGCAATCTCTTTTTTTATTATTTTCCTTGGGACATTGAACAAATGACCATAATTTCATCAGCTGTAAACATTCTATATCCAGTGGCCAAATGGTTTTGGCGTCATTGATTCTAAACATTTTACACAGAGATTTTCAGAGCAGCATCAGTGTGTTTCTACTTCATGAACTGTACCATTGTCATTGCAGAATTTTGTTTAAGCACATAATTTTTCTTAGCAAATGCAAAATAGTATATTAAGGCTAAATTAAAAGTAACATTTGACATTTCAAGACATAGACCCTAAGATGAATAATCTGAAATTATGTATCAAAATATTTCTAAAAGTTATGCATGTGCATTTAATTTACAGCTAGTTAATGTCAACATTTTTGCAGCAGATTTTCATAAACAGCAGCAGTACACTTGTACATTTCCATCACAAATAGTGAATCTGGACAGAAAGCATTAGTTCATACAATTGTAAAATGAACTTTTAAGATGGATTTATACAGCACTGTTTTATACTTCATGATAGAGGCACGTAACACAAGCTTTCTGAATGTTTTCCCTCAAAGCATTACTTACTGGAAAAGTTATATACCTGTGTTAATTTTGATGAATAATTTCTTGTCAGTTTATTAAGGTTTAACATTTTACATTTGGTATGGGACCTTTCTTCATGAACAGCCTTATATTTCCAATCTCAAAATGGGATTTTACATAGGACCCCCCCCCAAAAAAAAAGTGAGTGGCAAACCATTTCTGAGACATAAAATTGTTCACTGACATCTCATACTTGTAGGTCCATAAAGTGAATACTATGACTGATTTGCCTTAAAATATCCAGGGTCACACCTCCCAACTTCTGACTTCACATTCATTGTTGGTTATCAAGGGTCACCAACCCAAATTCTTGAAATTTATGGTCATTGTTTGCATTCCATACAGTTTAAAAACTCGGAGAGCCAATGCCCCGACAATATATTACCATCCACAATTATTTTTTTATTTAAATTTACTTAAATATTCTTGAAATTTATGGTCATTGTTTGTATTCCATACAGTTTAAAAACTCAGAGAGCCAATGCCCCGACAATATATTACCATCCACAATTATTTTTTTTCTCCATGTTTTATATAGCATACTGTATCTCATCATTTTCTCTCCCTTCATCTTCTTCCCTTGTTTCAAACATTTTGTTTCTCCATCACCAGTACAAGATAAAATGTAACACTGCCTACTGCTTGTCATGTTCTTTATAAAGAATGTATTTTTCCATAGGATGAATGGAGTATTTTTCTACTTTGATCAAATAAGATATGACATAAGGAATAGTACCCCACACACAAACTAACACACCTTCTATACCACATCAGCAGTAAGACATCACTTTGTGTAGGCCTGCATATAACTTGTGTTCCAACAGCTGAATGGAAACTGTCACTTGTAATGCTGCAGAGTGTTCAAAGATCAAAGAATAATGATACAGGAACTTCCAAGATGGCTGCACACTGAGCAACAGTGTTGTTAATTTCAGTTCTCCCAGTATGAAAAGACAGAAACTAAGAGATATGGGCCAGTAACTCTGCCAGAATGAATAAATTCAGTTACTGGCTTATAACTCTGCCAGAATTAATACATTCAGTTACTGGCTAATAATTATACTGCCTGGATGCAGCAAGGAAGAAACTTAGTCTGAAAGAAAATCAGCTAGAAAAGGTGAAGAGAAAGCACTGACTGAGAAGAGTCCTGCAGTTGTTCAGCAAAAAAAGTTCAAGCTCCAGCTTTGGTGCAAGACATGATTTCCAGTAATCTAGAGGAAACATAAATCAAATGTGCTCAGAATTGATTAAAATAAACAATGCATTGAAAGAATATATCAACTCAAATAACAAAAGACTGGAAATAGAAGAAGCTTTAAACAGCTATTCAGATGAAATGAAAAACTGCAAAAATCAGAGATCAAAATGAAGGAAAAGCTTGCCGATTATGGAACTGCTCAAGAAGAGCTATTTTAAGAAGTGGTAGAGTTAGAGGACAGAGCACACTGGGAAAACCTGAAATTTTCTGCTGTACCAGAGAAACTCGAAAGAACAGATTGTATTAATTTTATAAAAGCACAAATAAGAAATTGGACCAGTATTCCACAGCATGATTTGTTAATTGAAAGGGCATATTATGTTTATGCCCCAAACCTGGCCATAAAAAACAGCCAAGACCTGTATTAATAAAGATGCATTCATGCAAAGAGAAAGAGCTGATCCTTACAAAATTGTGGCAGAAGGGCAAACTATTAAAAACTGGAGACAGTAGAGTGCTTGTGGAAAAGGAATATTAACTGTATACCAGGCAGAAGAGAAGCAAATTTATCCCAGCAATCAGGGAATGATAGGAGGCAGGTGTGAGATTCAAGCCATTGCATCCATCTGTCTTCAGAATATTTTTTTCCTGGACTATCAAAGTAATTTCTTCATGCAGGACAAGATAAGGAGGAAATACAAAATTGGTCCAACAAAAAGTGAGCCAACAAACAGAAGGGGAGTGTGCTTCTCATTTTTCTGATAATTAAGCTTATGGGAAGACTTTGCCAGTGAAGCCTTTTCCAGTCTTACAAAGGAAAATACTTTGAGACAGAAAAAAGCACAGGAGTTGACTGAAGGAATTGTGAGCTCCTTGGACTTGAACTGCAGTCTGGGGCTAGAAAATGGAGATTAGCCAGAAGAAGACCAGCAACACTGAAATTCGTGAAAAAATGTGAGATTATAAAGTATCAGTCACATTTATGAAATATGGCTTTGCAAGAAAAAGGGAAAAGAATGGACTTTTGTTGACTATTTTAAGACTTCTGGGGGACTGAGAAGCATATGTCCCACTTTGTATCATTAATGTCTGGAAGGACACCAAAAGGAAAGTGAAGAAATAACTGCATGTTTTATAGTAAGGTATTTTAAGTTATTGCTATATGTGATAAAGATAGTAAAGTAAGCAAGTGCATTTTTTCTTCTCTTTTTTTAGTTTTAAGAAATATAGGCTTTACTGTATAAAAAGAGAAGAAAGGCTGGAAAAAGCACGTTTAAGTTAATATGCTGTAATCTTGGATTGTTGAAGTGGGGAAGGAGTGCAAAAGTGCACAGATTATAATATATGTAATGCTGATATATTTTCTCTTACTGTTGCATAGATGAACATCTAGATTAAAGCCCTTGACTTGATCTACTAACAAGCTTTTTGTGTAAGTAAGTAAATAAGAGAACACTTAATGTAATGAAAAGTTTTCCTTTAGCTGTTCAGTTTGAGAACTCTGTAGCTGTAGTGAGATGTATATTCTTTTCTTAGGTTTCCATGGAGACAAGCTGACTGGTATGCAATGAAAACAGATCACCTTTTTGGGGGCTAAAAGTTAATGTTTTATAAAAACATACAAACTGTTTTTCACATATAGGAGAGGAATAAACATAAGACAAAAACAGACAGCAAATATTGTAAGTGGCAAGACACGCTGTAACATGCATTTTAGCATGGACAATCTTAATTTTAGGATATGTTTTGCCTAGATGTGTTGCTGTTGATTTGGGTCAATTGTTCCTATTAGGAGGGTTAAACTTCATTATTTGAAGATGTACATAGTGTTGTGTGTTTTTTCTTGAAGTTAATTGGTTCTGGGGGGTGTTCTGGGGATGTGTTTCATTTTTTGTTTGATGGTTTTAATTAAAACAAAAAGTCTTGTAAAATATGACGTAGGTTCAAATGGAGATGACAAGAACCATCTGTATAAAAGATCAACCTTTCAAACATTAGTGGGTACATGTAACACAAAAGCTACAAAAACAGACGTTTAAAAAAGCTACAAAAACAGACTTTTAAAAAAGCTGTCATACATAATAGGAGGGAATAATAATTTCTTATCATAATGACTACACTAAACATATTATTTTGGAGCATGAATGGCCTCACAGGTACAGACAGAAGGAAAGAGTATTAAATTATATTAAGAAATGTAGAGTACAAATAGCATTGCTACATGAGACATACTTGGAAAGAAATAAGCATATGAATTTGATAAAGAAAGGATTTCAGGAAGGATATTCATCTGAGAATCATGGACAAAGGAAAATGGGAGTACTTATACTAATTGCTGGAGGAGCTCTTATAGTGACAGATGTGGAAAAAGAAATAATAATGGGAGATTTGTGGTAATAAGGGGCTACTGGCATGTATTTATATTCCACCTAAAACTGCTATTATGGAGCTTAAGAAAATTTTGGGAGAAGTAATCATCTTTCAACAGGGAATATTACTTATATGTGGGGGCTCGAATTTGATTTGCAACAGTAAGGATGTATCTGGGGAGCTAGAAGGGAACATACCTACAAGAAAGGATAGATATCTGAAGAAATGTATGAAAATATTTGGTACAGAAGACATATTCAATAGTAGGAACTTGGAGTGAATTAACATATTATTCCCCACACATCCAATAACTATTTCAGCTCATGTGCCAATAACAACTGAGATAAAAATGCAGGGTAATGCAGTAAAATGAGATACTGGTGCTTTCTTACCTGCCAAAAAAAAAAAAAAATAAGAATGAGTAGTGGTAATTATTCAAGAGTTATTATGGAATATAGACTTTTCTTCAAAAGTTATAGCTAATGAGTGGGATAAAATGAAAGTGGAGATTAAGAATAGAGTAGAAAGAAAGATATATGGTTAAGGTATACAAAGAATTTTTTAGGGGGTGTGACAAAAGTTAAAGTATTGCAGAATAAAGGGAATTTCACAGAACAAGAAGAGGTGCATTTGCAGGGTGCTAAAGAGAATATAAGGAAGTACCTGGACAATATGCACGATTTAGAAAGATTACTGTTAAGCAACTGTTTTTTGATAATAAACCCAGAGCACAAAACATTTAGTACAACAATTAAGGCCAATGAAAGTGGAAAGGACTGTTGCCAAACTTAGGGAGCCTAAAACAGGACAAATAATGAGAGCTCCTGTAGAAGTATTTGAAATAGTTTGGAAATTTTATGAAAATTTGCATAAAGTGGAGAAATGTGGATGAGGCTCAACAATTAACAGTTTAACTAGGAGGAGATGAGATACAAATGGTGATGTCAATCAATCTACATGAACATCACCAGGAATAGATGGTATTCCTGTGGAGGTTTGGAAGCTAGAAGGAAAGAAATTGATAAATATCTGAAAGGTTTTGTTTAACAGTATTTTAAAAGGAGGGTAAGCACCAACATCCTGGAAGAAAGCTGTGGTGGCTGTAATACCTAAAGACAGTAAAGACCAATCAGACCCAGCTCCATATAGGCCCATTTCAATTTTAAACCATAATTATAGAGTGTTTATGTCTAGAATAGCTAAAACAATGTCAAAGACATTGCCAAAATTAAAATATATGAATCAATGTGGTTTTGTGGAGGGAAGGCAAACAATTGACAACATTAATGGAACAATTTTGATCCAGAGGGAAGCATAGTATAAAAATTACTACTGCTGTTGATGGGTCTTGATGTAGAAAAAACATTTGACAGAGTAAGCTGGGATTTTATGAGTAGGACAATGGAATCTTTTGAATTCCCCGACACAATAATAAGGTTAAGTAAGAGCGATTAGAAGCAAAAATTAAAGTGGGAAGTTTCCTTTCTGACAAATTGCTTCTGAACAGAGGAACCAGGCAGGGGTGTCCTTTTTCCCCTTTGTTTTTGCTTTATTGGCAAAGAAAATAAGGCACTCAGAAATTTAAGGATACAATTGGTATGGTAATTAAGAAAAGTTGGCTTTATTTGCAAACAATTTTATTTTGAACCTGATAAAACCTGAAAAGGACATCTCACAGTATTGTGGAACATCTTGAGACAGTTTCAAGTCTTTTCAGGGTATAAAATCAATGAAGATAAAACAAAGGCTATAGCTGTAAGCTAAGTACCTACACATGATTTGGTCCAGCAATATCCATGGGGACACAACAAAATGAAGTTTTCAGGGACATGGATTAAAAAAGATTATGTTATGGCAGTTAAGGATATGTGGGAAAAGACTAAACAAAAGATAATACAAAAACTGATAAATTGGAAGTTCTTGTTTATGGTTATGGATAGCAAGATACAAACAATGAAAATGTTTTTAATCCCTTTAGTTTTATATACTAATCAGGCATATTTTTGTCAACCAGAGGAGAAGTTGTGGACAGTAATTAATAAAGAGTTGAAGGATTTTATCTTGGAGGGGAGAGAGAGAGCAAGGGTCAAGTGAGATATGCTTATCCTTCCATAAGAACAAAGTGGATTAGGATTACCTGATTTAAATGGATATTTTAGAGCTACACAGCTAAGGCTCATATATAAAACACAATATGAAAAATATAATTCAAAGGAGAAAGTGATGGTGAAGCAGGAGGGAAATTCAAGAAATAAGGATAGAATGGGATTTTGGATGCAGTTCCTTAAAGAGAATAACAACAGTCACACAGAATATTATATTCATAAAGTAGCAGAAAGTATTCTAAGAACTACGCCAACACAAGAATGGAGAAAGGAGATTTTTGCCAGTATGGATGACTGCAATTAGGGGTACAGAGAATAGGCAAGAGGGGTTGGAATTTACTGGAGAAATCTAGCAGAGGAACGAAGCCTAGAAGACATTTGGGGTTGTGGCTAGAGACTGCCTTCTCTATCAGAGATTGATATCTGAGTACAAGCAAAGAGAAAGGGATAGGGGAATCCTATGTGAAAGAACTGGTCTGGTAGAGAGGATAATTGGTAGGGTGTATAAAATCCTACATGATAACTATAGGTCAGAGGAGGCTAGAAAAGATTGGGAAGAGAGAATAAGTAATTCACAAAGAAACAATGGGAGGACATGTGTATGGCTCCCAAATATGCAACAGAGTCTAAACAGTTTAGGATTTTTGCTTGCATGTGCTTATATAGGCATTTTATACCCCAAGCAGACCCCAAATAATTTTTCCTTAGGTAGATGGCAAATGTTGGAGATGTAATGGAGAAGAAAGGGGTAACTGGGAACATACACTTTGAGAGTTTAATGAGATGGCTGACTTTAACAATTCCCTACAGATAACTTTATCAGAAATTTTGGGTGAGCAAATGGATATAATTAAGGAAATGTTTTTTTTTTAGATGGGATATAGGATCTGAATTGCCTAGACATAATTAAGCCTTGTTAAGTTCAATTCTGGTATCTGCCAAAAAACATTTAGTAGTAAATGGAAATCAATGTCTAAACCAACAGTATTTCAAATATTGAATATTCCAAAAGAATTGAAAGTTGGATCTTTGCAAAAGGATAAGAGCAAATCACATAAAAATGGAAACTGCAGGAAGAATGCATTCAAAATAATATTTTGAAGGAGGAGTGAGGTTTAGGTGAAGTCAGGAATTTATCAATTTATGTAATATTGAATTGATGATAAATATCCAAAAGATGATGTGTGGTGTATAATGTTTACAACTGGAAATATGTTAATATAGTTTGCTTTCTTTTATATAAATGTATGTTTGCCTATGTCTTAAGTGATAATTCAATAAAGGTGTCAAAAACAAAAAGTAGTCCAAACACCTCCCCACCCAAAAAAAGATTAGTGATACAGATAAGCCTAGCACTAGCTTTACTAACCTCCTCTGAAACATTTCCTCAAGTGAAAAGGCAATTACTTCATATTATCAGCCAGTTGTCAGTTGAAAAAATGTTAATAGCGAGGAAAAATGAAAAGAAAATAAACACTGCAGATATAAATCAGACAAATGCAATACTTTTCAAAGTTAATATTAATTTCCCAAACCACTCTTTCTGTTTATGTTAAAGCAATAAATTGATCTTCCAATATAAAATAGGACAACAAAATGGAGTGGTAGACTGAAGCTTGATTCAGACTTGGCATACAGTCATTGTTTTACTCTTGTAACCTGTTAAGCAGTTAATTTAATTTTGTTATACATTCTCCTTAACTTATTTCAGTTTTAAAGTATTTTAAAGAAAACAGCAATGAAACTATCAAAAAAATCAGCAAACTGTGCAACTGTTGACACCACAAGGACAGAAGAGGTACATGCAGCAGAAAGGTGATAAGAATGAATATTGAGAGGCACATAGCCTGTAATACTGCATATGTCAAATAAACTTTATTATAAATGTATGTTTACAATGGTGTGCTAATATCTACAGAAGTTTTTTTCCTGCACCACAGCATTGGAGCAGATAAGTTTGCTTACTCTGAATCTTGGCAAGAATTCAAAAAATGCCCTGTGTAATGTCAAAATCATAATCAGGTCATTGTTGTAAGGTTTATATACAGGGTACAGCTGGCAACTGAAAACATGTCCCTATACCTTATATAGGTGACTTGAATTTTTACCTAATGCATGTTGTGCTACAGATTGCCTCACAGTCCAGATATTCTGTTTCCCTTGTGTTGGCATCAGTGGCCTCAGAATTATTGATCCACTTATCTACTTACTGCCATCAACAGCTATACTTCCTATTCTGCTCCATTGGTGATGTAGCTGTCAGTGGGAAGTCCCTGATATGTTTATGCCGTATACAATATAGTGTCACTCCCAAACTGATTGTGAGTCTGCATCCCAGACACTTTCAGTTTCGGTCAGTAAAGAGCAGCCCATAACAAAATAATGTGGGACATTTCACAGTTCTACTGCTGCCTTTTTACTTGTGTAGTAAGATCACACACTTCTGCTTTAACCAGCCATAACATATGTTCATAATGTTTCAATTCTCTTTGTCTCTCATTCTTAAAGTGTGTCTAGATTTGCTTATGAATAGAGTTTAAGAAGTTTATTTTCATGAATGAATAACCCATATGACTAAAAGTTGTCAGTAATGGCTTTAAATAGTTATCTGTGTTCTCATAGTCAAAAATATTATTTGACACGTATTTATCATTTAATAGTTTAGAACGTTTGGGAAACAAATACTCTCACTATTTTATATATCTTTTCTGAAATGCAGACATTCAAAAATACATCCCCACACTATTCTCTCAAGACTAACAAACTCTGCACTAAGACATTTTAAAACTGGTTTACAGAAAATCTGGTGGCTTAAATGGAAACACCAGTACAAATACACACAAGTTTATATCCATATAGGTTTCTCATGTTTAGCAATTAGCAAGAGTACATAACATAGGCATGTAAATAATTTGATAATTGTTTGATTGATTGTTTGTTGTAAGAAGGTTTGCTCTGCTATCAGTTTTAAGATTTGCTGACCTTGGTGTGGCTAATCTGTGTTACATGTTTTATGGTCAAGGCCAAGACAACAACAATCAGAGTGGAGCCTATGCTGCTGGAAGAAGGAGCAGTTGTGTTTTCATATTCCACCAACATCTAGCATTGGTGTCCTCTCATGACCTTGGCTAGCCACTGGCTGAAGGTATATGAATAAGTACATATCTAATATCATAATCTTCTTTCATATATTTTCAGCTAGTAGCTGGCTACAGAAGTTATCCCATTTCTGTACCATTTATATGATCAGTTATCGTGAGATATGTTGCCTTCATTCATTTTCAAATTTGGGATCTCAGGGAAGAAGTACACTATCCTAGCACTCAGTGTGTACAAGGAAGAGAAACTAATGGAGAGGAAGTCAGTCTTTTTCAGGGTACAAACAAGAACATATTTGGAAGGCATTTGTATTCAGTTCATGAGTTGTCAACTATTTAACAAAGCATAACATAGAGTGTGAACAGTATTAAACATGTTGACCAGTAAAGAAAGCACTCAAAATCTGAAAGAATTACTTCTCAAAAAACTTCTCATTACCTAGACATAAAATAATACAATAAAAACTGGTAAACATTTCAGTATTTGGGCTGTTCAAATCAGTCAAATGCATAAATGTGATCCACATTATTAACATGAGTAAAAATGAAATTTTTTCATTTAACAAACAACATAACCCATGGTGAGTCAAGGCATTAGATGTCACTTCTACCTCACCACTTCACCAGGCAATTAGTAAGTATCTTCTACTAATCACCTGGGCCTGCTGGCCCATTAATAAGCCTATACCCATCCCTCCTCATTTTCTCTTACTGACTCTTCCTGCAAGTCTAATGGCAAACCTACTCCCCCAGGCCTTTAGCTCCAACCATTGTAGTAGATAGGGAGTTTCCCAAAGTAAAGCTGTGTGGGAATGGGTCACAATACTCAGCTGAAACAGTTATTGTCTAAAACTACTATCATATTTGCTAATTGTATTCTGGACAGGAATAATAAGAACTTCCTTCAGACTATCCCCAGGATTCATAAAGCTTGCTCCAGGTGCAGTCATAGTGTCAGCATTCTAACACCAAATATGGCCGCCAAGCGATCCAGGTACGAGCTGTTCCCATGTGCACTACCTGCGTATGCTACGCCCGCACAACTCCCGGGCTCTGTATGCTAATTACCCCATGTGCAGCAGTGTAGCATGCAAATGAAGGTATGTAGTGATCCAGGAAGTGGTGCAGGTGTAGTGTAAGCATGCAGAAATGTAAACCGTAGAAAACGGTTTACATTTTTGCAAACATAAAATCAGAGCCATGACAGCCGACCAAACACATGTATTATATTGTTAATGTATGCCAATGGCTAAATATATAACCATTGGCATAAAAAAACATGTACAGAATATAAAATTAACATTTAATATATATAGTCGCACTATCGCGACGTGGAAGCGCAAGGCAGCGGTGCGCAAAGGGGATCGCAAGGAAAATATAAAAATATAGAACAGAACTGCAATGTAACACATATCATGATTTCCCCATAATAGTCAATTGCAGGCATGCTACACCATACTATGGCGCAAGGGTTGCTAAGAGGCTGTGACAGTGTTATGTGCGGTAGCTAGGAATTAGTAGGCAATGCCATGCAAATGAGAGGAGTAATAGTGAATCACAGATTCCCCGCTGGTGTAAGGATGCACCTCACAGCATAGCATTATAACACCGAGGTGTGCCCTTGAGATAAAGATGACATCAAGAGAGGGGTGTGTCGCAATTGCTGTAAGCACATTGGAGCATTGCTAAACCGGTTTGCCCCTAGCTAGGCAAAGCTGCAGGATAGGGGTGTGTTGAACTGGCCATAGCGTTGCTTAGCTGGGAGTACACAAGGTAACTGAGCATGCATGTGAACGGAGATGAAAATGCGCGTAAACCTGGTAAATGAGTTTGCACGGCACGCACTGCAGCTGAAACAGGAAAGATATAGAAAAGAAATAAGGAAATGCTGCAGCAGGGAAATTGGAGTACAAATGACTAATTAACACCTAGGAGCCTACAGTGGGCCATTGACAACAGCTAACAAGGCGGCAAGCAGCTACCTGCAGAACAGGAAAGGGGAGGGGCTGTACTACAAAGAAAACAGTAATGTGTCAAAGCAGAACAAAGCCGATTTGCAGTATATCAGCTACAAGACACATTTTGCCATGACTGGGTAGGAAAAGTACAAAACAAGAAAGACAGCAGGTGGATGCATGCCTGATAATGGGAGGGGATCCAGGTTTAAAAGTGAATTAAAGGGCAACAGATTATTCAAGGCAGGCAAGCATAACTCCACAGTAAAGGTCCCACACTTGCAGTACTCATTGTAAAATCCATAATTAAGACACTCTGCAGCTGGAATAGCTCATACACACCCAATGACATCAGCAGCATCCATAGCACAATAGTATAAAGTGTGAAAGCACCTCATGCACATTTGTGTATTCCCATACACTCTGCACCACCAGTGTTGTATACAGACGGTGAACTTTTAGTATGTACATGTTAGGGGCTGCCATAGCTTTGATCCACCAGCATGTGTTGAAGACTGAAGGTGGTGTAGAGGATGATGCACACAACCACCTCAGGCACCAGAGGAGGAGGAGAGTGTTCAGTCCCAGGGTAACCTACCAGGGGCTACATGATCTGGAGGTAGTGGAACTTTACAGGGTGGACAGGGACATCCTACAGCAACTTGTGGAGCTGTGCCGGCCACGCCTCAGAGCCAGAACAAACAGAGGGGAACCCATCCCAGTGGATATGAAGGTATGTGTAAGCCTGAGAATACCAGCTACAGGTACCTTTCAAAGACCAACTGAGGATATCATGGGGATCTCACAGGCATCAGCATCCAGGGTACTACACCAGTTCCTGGATGCCATGTTACCACATGCCAATGAGCACATATACTTCCCCCGAACGCAGGAGGAGTTGGCCAGCAATATGCATCTCTTCCACCATGTGGCAGAATACCCGGAGGTACTGGGTGCAATAGACTGATGCACATACACAGACTGACGGTGAGCAGGGTAGGCGCACATAAAATGCAAGTGATACTCCTCCATTAACTGCCAGGTTGTGTGCAATGCCCAGGGCATTATCACAGATGTGTGTGCTGGCAGCCCTGGAAGTTATCATGACTCCCACATCTGGCATGCCTCACAGCTGTATCAGTTATTTGCCAGGGGGGACATCCCAAATGGCCACCTTGTGGCGAATGCTGGCTATGCACTGGAACCATGGATGATGACTCCCATCAGAAATACACACACACTCATGCAGGAACACCATAATGAGGCACACGCACAAACCAGAATCATCATAGAGCGTGTGTTTGGGATGCTGAAATCACGGTTCCGTTGCTTGGACATATCTGGTGCAGCCTTGCAGTACTCTCCAGGCACGTGTCCACATCTTCATAGTATGTGCCATGCTACACAATATGATCCTGTGGAAACAGCTGCAGCAGGGACAGAATGGTGAAGGCCCTCACAGCCCACCACCATTGCCAAGGGCCCCACAGACACAGAGGTACTCAGACCACGAACACCCTGAGCCAGCCCCAGTAGGCAGACAGAGGCATGCCCAGTGTGCTCATGCCTTGGCAAGGAGGGAATGTATAGCACACACACTGACAGTGTAGGCATCTAGGGACTGACACCTTTCTCCACCTGCACACACAGTAAAAATGGATGGCACACACACAAGACTACCTGTAAATTGTCATGTATAGGCAGTCTACTGTGTGCATCCAACATAGGCAGCCCTCAACTATTGCACACACAATTGCCATTGGCACAAGGTAAGTCAACACCTGAACAGTAAATTAAGCTATCAGCATGTGCTGACACTGTATGTATAGGTTCATAGGTAGGTACTTGGCCAACTGCCAGAGGCCATTCATAAGCCTAGACAAAATGTTTCAGCTTTTGCTACTCCATTGATTCATTAACTGTCCCTCTGTGGAGCAGAGCCAATGGCAGGATCCTTGGGGTGCATCTACTGTTCTCCATCCACTCTTCAAGGTTTCTCTTGCAGAGTGTTAGTGAGGGGCTCTGTATGATGTAGTTAGGGATGTTGTTCCAAAGTATGGGGCATGTCTGTGACAGGAATCCATTCCTCCAGCATCTTCCAGTTATTGTTGTGGCAAGATTCAGCTCACTACAGTGTGTGGCTCACTGTGACATGGATTCCCATAGGTGGAGAATATCCATTAAGCCTGAGTTCGACATGGCTTTGTTGGCCAGCAGAGACGGCTCATGCAGGAGGGGTCCTACAGGACAGAACCTAGTGGGATATGCAGTCGTTTCTGATACTGAGATCTTAGAAGCAAAATCATTACCACACAACTTATCTGCACAAGCAGCAGAGTTGATTGCCTTGACGAGGGCATGCACCTTAGCAAAAGGTAAGAAAGTAAATATTTTTACTGACAGTCAGTATGCTTTTTCTACTGTACATGTTTTTGCGCAACAGTGGAAAAATAAAGAAATGATAACTTCTACTGGTAAACCTATTAATCATGCGCAATTTATTTTAAATTTGTTAGACTCTATTCAGTTACCTCAGAAAGTAGCTATTTGCAAATGCGTAGCTCATACCAAGCAACAGGATAGAATTTCAAAAGGTAATGCGAGAGCTGATACAGCTGCAAAGCAGGCAGCTTCAGCTTCAGAAGTTTTTCTTTTGAGCGAGGAATTACAACCTTCTGAGATTTTAGATTTAGAAATGTTAAAAACAATGCAGACACTTACTACAAATGTAGAGAAACAAAAATGGATAAAACAAGGAGCAATCCTTGAAAAGGGACTGTACATCTCCAAAGAGAAAAAAACAATTTTACCATCTAACTTGTTTAGATATGCAGCTTTGTTGAGCCATGGGCAGAGCCATGTCTCAACAGGGGGGATGGTACAGTTAGTGAATCAAGTGTTTACAATGTATGGATTTACTAATTACGCAAAAACTTTTTGTGCAGCATGCCATGTTTGTAACAAGCATCATGCACAAGGGGCATTGAAACCTAAGCAAGGGAGTTTCCCTACACCACCGTATCCGTTCCATACTATTTGTATGGATTTTATAGAACTGAACAAATGCAAAAATAAGAAGTACTGCCTTGTCATTATAGATATGTTTTCCAAATGGGTGGAAGCTTTTCCAACTAAAAATCTAGATGCAGCTATTGTTGCAAAGGTCCTTGTTAAAGAAATTATACCTAGATTTGGCATACCGGAAAAGATCTATAATGACAACGGTACACATTTTGTAAACCAAAGAACTTAGTCTCTATTTTGGGATATCGTTGAAAAACCACTGTGCATACCACCCCCAATCTGCAGGATTAGTAGAGAGGCATAATGGGGTGTTGAAGAGTAAGCTTAGAAAATTGATTAGTGAGACACAAAAGAACTGGGTGCACTGTTTACCTCTGGCACTGTTGAGCATGAGAACTGTTCCAAATGCAAAAGGATTGACTCCTTTTGAAGTTTTGTTTGGGAGGGCATATTATACACCTCAGTGGAAACCTCTCATGTCTGCAGAGCAGGAGGCTGACAGTTCACTTGCAGGGTATATGAGGCGATTTTTGAATAACAAACTTTTGCAGTTAAATTCTGTTTCAGATAAAGAGCAAACGAAATCGGAAGCAGCAGTAGCCCCAGGCACCTGGGTCTGGGTGAAAATAGTGAAGAAAAAGAACTGGAGTTCTCCGAAGTGGGAAGGGCCGTACCAGGTACTACTGTCGACACCCACTGCAGTCTAGGTCACGGAGCGAGCATCCTGGATTCATCTGACACACTGTAAACTGGTTAAGAACTTTGAACTGGACAAAAACCTTGTTACTGTTGTGCAACGAGAACAAAATGGCCAGGTATAGAGTGAATAGAGACATTGAACAACTTCAGAAAACTTGCATGATTATTCTGATAGTTATGCTGATAACATTGTTCTTTTTGTTGTGGCCTTTCCTTTTTCCTGCCACAAAAGTTGAACTGATTAGACGTGATGAACCAAATATAGACTGGCACCTGAACTTTAACACTTATCAGGCAATTACACATGTGCATGCTGAGACTTTTAATGTTTCGAACTGCTGGATCTGCACAGCTATACCAACAGCGTACGGGGGGTTATTAATGACTGCTATCCCCCTAGGGGTCAATGAGACCTGGGAAAATCTGGTTTTTGACACAGTATCTATTAAAGCATATGATAAGGTAGTACTGTATTTGCCTGTGACACAAAAGGGAATTGTATGTTTTTATAAAAATGATACCATACAAGTGGGTTGGAGTAAGTGTAATGTGACGGTACAGTATAAATGTTATACAAAAGCAAACAATCTGGGTGGATCTTGTAGAACAGATTATAACTCATTCCTTAAATCCATGCATAAGACTGTTGATCAAGTACAACGTAATCCTGAACTTTTTAAACAGTTATCTGTTATAGATAGGAAAATGTTTCATGCAGAGCAGTCATTTCGTAACAAAGTAGCTACTAAAGTGGAGGATTGTTATTTTGTGTGTGGTAAAAAAGCATATAAATGGTTACCTGAGAATTGGTCCGACAGCTGTTTTTTGGGGTACCTGGTCCCGGCCATACGACACACTGCAGTCTTGCCTCAGGGAAATATTCAAAATACCCGAGATGTGACCAAGAAGACTGTTAAAAAACCTGAGAATCCAATGGGACAGATCGAGGCGGGCTGGAAAGACCATCATAGTGTGGGTACCAAACTTACACACATGGACTTGAGTGATGCTGTCATATCATGGGCAGGCATATTGCCTGCATATGGCACAGTTAAATCGATTTGGGAGCTGCGAAAACTGTCTAAACTTCTTGAAGTAATGAGTAATGCAACTTTCTCTGCTCTTGAACTGATAACTGATGAACTGAATGCTATGAGAACTGTAGTGCTCCAGAATCGAATGGCTCTTGTCTTCACCCTAGCGGCGAGGGGTGGGACGTGCGCTTTAATCAAAGAAGAATGCTGTGCGTTTATACCAGATCATCAGCATGAAAATAATGACCACCTTGAGGTAATTCAGCAAGTGTCGGCCATGACCAAACCAGGTCCAAACCCTCTGATGGACTTTTTCCAGAATTTGTTTGGGGGGTGGGGTTCCATCCTAATGAACATCTTGATTGCCATTGGTGTGGGATTACTCCTAATAGGAGTTTGTATTTGTTGTGGAATCCCCTGCATGAAGAAATTAATCAAAGAATTTATAGACAAATCAGTTTCTGAGACTATGTAGTACTGAATTTGAAGAGCTGCTAGAATGTGAAACACTTTCATAAAGTTTAAACTGAATGACTTTCTTAACTGCAAATCCTGATTGGAAGAGGTTAGGAAAAGAAGCAAACTGTTTATTCTTTTTGAAAATAGAATTAAAAAGTATTAAGAGGGGGGAGATGTCAGAAAAATATGTATTAATGCGTGTATGCTTAATGCTAATTAGAAGCTAAATGAGTTAACACGTTTTTCATTCTATTTTATATGCACTGTTTCATATATATAAATTGAGTTTCATATGAGACTGAAAAGATGCTTTTTGAAACTGCAGTGTGCTTTCTGAAACTTGCAAGATGCCCTCTGACCTAGTAATTGCTAGCACAGCAATATTCATGTTTATGCCTTTTGGAAATGTACTTGAGAAACAGGTGCTTATCTGCTAGGTCAGGAGTGAATGAATGAACAATACTATATCCTGTAAATGTAATGATTCTAAACAATCAGCTCTGTTCGAAGTATGAGAACATGTGCAGCTGCAGAAGCTTAGAGATAATGTAGACAAAGGATTATTAGAGAAATGAACTGCTAGCTTTATGCTTGAATTAACCATAGTACCTTGAATGGTAACATAACATGTATCTAACCGGTGGTAACCAAGGCCACGTTGTTTTCCTTAGGAAGTTTCTCACAAAAATTGATAAATCAGCAGAAATTCATGAGACTAATTGTTAATAAGTGATGATGAAAAGACTTGTGATTTGTTACGTCAGCTTGGTAGGCAATGTCTTATTAGAAAATGCATAAAAATGAAAGTACTTCCTGCTTCTAGTTAGACAAGCTCTGTAATAGCACGTTTTTGTCTCCTTGCTGCAAGATTAAAGTGCCTTAACCTGAACCTGCCATGTTTTGATCATTTTTAAAGTATACTTTTCCTTTGACACCTAACTACTTTGGAGATATGCTTGTCAAAGGGGAGATCACTATCTACCTTAGTCCCCAGATACCCCATTACCTCGTCCATATTAAAGTGGCTGCCACTTATGTGTTAATATGTGGGTGCTTAATATTCCACAGTGGAATGACCATGCAGTTAGTGGCACTTGGCTGGAGGCCATGATGTTGACACCCTGTGTTGGTCTCTGTGAGGCCCCTTGAGGGATGTCTATGTCAGCTGGACTATCAGTCATGGCTCTCAGTTTGCAGTCATTGCCAAACATGGTCTGCCGTTGTCCACCTGTATTTGCCTGTACCTCTGAGAAGTATATGCCAAACAGTAGGGCTCCCAAGACTGAGTCCTGTGGGACACCAGTCATGACTGGTCAAGAGTTGGACCTGGAGACCGCTAGTCGTACCATGTGGGTTCTGTGTGTAAGCCCATTAAGGAGGTTACCACCTGATACAGGGCATATGAGATGATAAATTCCAGGAAGCGCTGGGACTGGAAGTGAGTACTTGAGTAAGTTTCCCAGTTAATGGTAGGGTAGTTGACATCGACCAATATCAGGGTATGCATTAGGACTGTCATGTTCTCCACTGTCTCCAGGTAGGTGGAGTGGTGGTCCTGAGTCATGGAGGGTGATCTGTAGGAGGCCACAGTTTACATTGCAGTTGTGGCTGATGTTAGCTGCACATGGATGATCTCAGAGGTATCATGCTGCCCCACTAACCTGGAGGTGTAGCTATCCCTGATGAATATGGATACACCCCCTCCATGTCTGTGTCAGTCCATGTTCTGTGGCTGAAATGTGTGGTATGGGTTGTAGTCTGGTAGTGCTGGTGTGCTCTAAGGAGCCTTAAGACAGGTCTCAGTTACTGCACAGATGTTGACATTGCCCATCCTGAGGAGTGCTGTGAGTGCATGCATGTTGTGATAACATCCCCTGGTGTTGGGTAGCATAACCCTCATTGATTCTGCTATTGTGCTGCTTACAGAGCTGGTATTCACCTTTGAGACTCTCCTAAAAAAGGCACCATGGAGGCGCCCATAGCCTTGGCCAGTATTCCAAAGCCTAAGGCTGACACATAAGCCGGTATGGTATTGTTGCATGTATGTTTCCCATCTGTGCTTGTTTCTCATCTCTCCTGTAGGTAACCTACTGGTTGTTGTTGTTGCTGTTTGTCTTTTGGCTTTTCCCGGTTAGGGGTCACCACAATGGAACTCCAGTCCACTAATGACTGGCAGTAGATTTTTACGGTGCCGAGTTGCCAGCTCCATGCCCAACCTTTAACGAAGGCACGCCCATTCACGCATGTCTTTCGGGATGTCACTCAACCACGGGGAGGACATGCAGACTCCACACAGAAGGCACTCCCTGCATGCCAGCCAAGAATCAAACGGGAGAACCTCTTGCT
The DNA here is from genome assembly GCF_019279795.1 of Protopterus annectens. Taxonomy (NCBI): domain Eukaryota; kingdom Metazoa; phylum Chordata; order Ceratodontiformes; family Protopteridae; genus Protopterus; species Protopterus annectens. The sequence goes on along the minus strand of NC_056749.1, from coordinate 535,533,744 downwards.
GTGAGGCAACAATGCAACCACTGCACCACCGCGGATAGTAAGCAATAGAAATCCTTAAACTTATGCAAGTCTTCTAGCTTCCAAGATAGGCTTTGGCGTGACTAAGTATCAGTGCTCTGTATGTTCTTGCTGTACTTAACTGTTTCCTGACTACATGGTGATTTCTCACTGTATATTGTGATCTGAAAGTCTGTTTATTCACATATTATGGCTGTGATGGCATGCACTTTAGAGGTTCACAGATACTACCTATATGCCCAAGGGCAATTAGAAGAATAGCTACAGTGTGGTGGCTTTCTCCACACCATTGATGAAGTAACTGAGCCTATGTCAAGAATAGCCAATGAAGCAATTCCAGGCAGAGTTGCCAGAAGCTGAAGAAGACTGGGGTGGTGGAGGGTGATAGGGGCACTTAATGATCTAAAGAGGGCATGTTAATGTGACAATTCAGCACCATTCATTTTCCCCAACAGGTCTCGCAGCTATCAAACTGGATGGGCTCCACCACTCCCTGGCTGTATGGTTCTGGGACACATGATCCCAGGGGTGTATATTCTGTTACCCATTCACACAACAAGGTTTCCCTTGAAGTGTGTCAGTGAGGGGCTATGCTTAATGTAGTTAGGAATGTAATTTATAGTCTCTCATTTCATTTGTTATATGTTGTTATTTCAAGAGTAAGTGAAGCTCAGTGGGTTTGGGGGCCTCCGCCCTTTGCTTAGCCTAGCTTACACATAGAAATCATCTAATTAGGAAATAGGCCGAAGCAACGTTAATGTCAATAGTGTAATGGTTACAGCATCTGCATAGTATCTGTGCATTCAAAGTCCTAAACCCAATAAAGTCAGGGATGTTTATCATGTTAAAAAGTATACCTTAACCAAAGCTTGCATATATAGGTAGTAATCGTCTGTATAATAAACATTTGAAACACCCATATACACCCATGTGTGCTGGAGAGTAAAGTCAACAGAGAATGTAATGTTATGTAAGCACATAGTGAGATGTTACTTCACTGAAATGTATATATCCTGAGTAATTAGCGGATGTGGCCGTGTTTGCACGCACAGGTTATATGTTACAAAGTTTGTTTAACTGTGTTTAACCACTGCTATAATGTCACACAAACACTTTTAAACATGCTTACAACTGTTTAAATGAGCCTTATTCTGGAGTAAAAAACATTTTTAAAGCATCACAGGTGTTGAACCCTGGACCATGTACACTATAGTCATGGAACTTACCACTAAGCCATCTGAGGTGTATATATGTTTTATGGTCTTTAGACTACACCTTATACCATATGCATTCCACTGTAATGACCACAAATGGGACAGTCACTTTGTGTACATATGTACAGTACATTGTAATGGACTGTAGTTTGTGAACCAACACATACAAGTCTACATATGTATTACGGTTACAAATTAATACGAAATATATATATATGTATATATATATATATATATATATATATATATATATATATACATGTCAGTGATGTCTGCACATAGATATAAATATAAAGATATATATATATATATATATATATATATATATATATATATATATATATATTATACAGTTACATCAATAGCCATATATATAAACATCTATGAACACAGTTTGTGACACAGAAGCAATCCAAAGGAACTGAAGTGTACACAAAACACATGCAGCTCTGGTATTATAACTATTAATATTAACCTAATTCACCATAGAAGGGATGGTTGTTGTGTATGTAAAGATTGGGGTGGGGGAGGAATGATGGGTAATGAAATCATGCATTAAGGAGAGCCTGGGTCGGTTGTTCAATAAGTGAACTGGAGGGGTATACATGGAGTATGGGGACAATATAAAAAGGACATAAAACAAGAACTTTTCTCATTATTAATACATCCTGTCATGTCACATTGCAACACTTAATTTCACAAACATATGAACATTAACATGTATCAGACATGTGTACACCAACTAACTGTCACATTGTTTTTCAGTAGTGAGGAATGCCTGTAGTAAAATGTATATTCTAAACACTATAACATTTGCACATATCTCAGATGACTTACTGGTAAAGTCAGTGACTGTGGTGTTCATGGTCCTGGGTTCAAGGGCTAAGTTATTTTGAGGGCCAGAATAAGGGCTGTGGGATGCAGGTGGATTAAAGCACTTTTAAGCAGTTGTAAGTGGGTTTCCACGGGTTTGCATGATGGTAAGCGGCACTTAAACACGGTAAACGGAGAGGGGCTTCACAGGTTTAATTTTTGCTTAAAATCAATCAGACCACGGGCAAACCTGCTTACAACCACTTAAATGTGCATTATTCACACTTTCCCTACCAGTGCCTACTCTGAGAGGTAAAATAATAACATCCTTCCAGGATTGGAACCCACAACCATGTACTCAATCCTCAGAGTAACCTACCAATAAGCTATCTGAGATGTACCTATCCCAGTTGTGTATGCAGACAGGTTAAAACACAAAAGGGAGGAATGTGTTGAAATAGGACAACCTGCCATATACCCAGTGAAAGGTGTATGCTCATATATATATATATATATATATATATATATATATATATATATAGAGAGAGAGAGAGAGAGATACATAGAGACATGTCGATATATACAGATCTACACACACATATGTATATATATATATATATATATATATATATATATATATATATATATATATATGTAGATATATAGATAGGTTAAAAACATCTACACATCTATGGAGGTACAGATAAACGTATGCAATAATATATATTATATATCTATATACACACATATAAATATACATATATATATATATGTATATATATACACACATACATACATGTGTGTAGACAGCATCCGAAGTGTTCATATCTGAGTATAACATGGACCATAGCAATCACACATTCCACCCCCCCCAAACAATATGAACATAACATATGAAGAGTATATGCCAATACACTATTACAAATATGTTCTATGGACACAGTCACCAACACAACTGCAATGATTGCAAATATCCATGACAGAAATACACAGACAACTTTCATTTAGCAAACTTTATTACATTCCGATGTATTGCCAAAAGGATTCAAGGACTAACAGTACCTGCATGCTATACAGGAAGCATTTAACAGTGCCTTAATGAATCAGCCTGCAATTACCATAGTATTAGTCCACTAAGGGATAGGTGTTCACATAAGGAAAGAACATCCACACATATATAGAAGTTGTATAAAAGGGTTCCTATACACCTGCATGTGCTATGTACACCCACCAACATCTACCCCACAACCAAAATAATTACATCAATACATACTGTCCTACCATAACCGATTATTCAACTACTGTACCACATCTGCTGAAACCTTAACATACCTGGACACAGACACACTAACATGGCCCTATGTGAAATAGTTGCTGTTATACAATTGAACAGCTGCTGATGTTACAGGGTTTGTATGAACTAATCCCGTTTCAGAGGGTTGAAAGGTTTGCACACCAGGAAGTGTTACCAAGTACTGATTATCAGCACAGTATGATACACAGTAACACCAAACTAAATATGTTTGGTAAGCACACTGTAAACCCCCTAACATTATATGCATAGCTATGCAGCCTTGAGCTGGTCAAACATCCTGGCCAGACTGAAACATATGCAGAAGTATTAGGTACAGACAAACCCTGCACAAGTAGCAATGTTCAGAAATATAACAGCAGTACTCACATTTAGACCAAATCCTCTAGGCATTACACACAATATGTTACTGTTCATCTCGATACAGCTGCTGCAATAGATTCCACACAAATCTTCCATGCTGTCTTCCTCACAAGTAAGGCAAAGAGACAATGCCCAAGTGGAGTACTCAATTATACTCCACTGTAGCCATGGTATTGGCTAAGGCAGTAGCAGCGCAGCTGATGTGCATGTAATTACCTACTTAGGAACACCAGTTGGGCCATCGGGATAGCACATGTTACTGATCTGTAACTATAAAAGGTTGCCTTGTCACACATTCAGACCATCTGTATCTACCTGTAGGTCAGTACAAAACACTGGAAGACGGACCGAAAATGAGTATTATACTAGTCAATATGTATAACATGTAGTATGTCTGTGTATGTAGCACCTTTTCTGTAAGAATTACAGTGTAATCAATGCATATAGTGAAAATAGCTATCTTGTAGTGATGCATTGTTGAGCAGTAGTAATGCTTGTAGTATTCTATGTGTGTACTGCTGTAGGTCACAAGGCAAACTCCTCATACACCACAAGGGATGATATGGGCTTGGAACTCACCAATTCGCTTCCAGCCACTGTCAGTGTCAGGGTTGGTCCAACAAGTATGTGCTATAACAGGGGATAGTATATGTCAATATATTGTAACAGTCGACATATGTATGGGTGTATAAGTAAGATATATTGTAACAGTCGACATATGTATGGGTGTATAAGTAAGATGAACATGTCAAAGGTGGGCTTACTGTGCAAATATGGTTTGCATTGTGGGATATTGTGCCAATAACTGTGTAATTTACAGTATTTTAGGCAGATCTGTATTTCATTCTGCATAGCATTTCTGTTATGTTATGCAAACAGTAGTTATGTCTATTGGCAATTACAATACTCAATAACAGGATACACATCACTTGTATTCATCTGCAGTTTAGCAGCATGATAGCAAAGATAATTGGAAGAGCTAGGTAACTATCCATGCACATAACACATGTGATATCCACCTCTCTAGTATAGGTTTATAGGTTTATAGGTTAGTACTGTTTGCAAGCAATAACAGCTGTGCATGTGTACATGTTATGCAAATGTGTAGTGATCCTTGTTACAGGGCTGGACCTCTCTAGTATCATTTGCAAGCAATAACAGCTGTGCATGTGTACATGTTATGCAAATGTGTAGTGACCCTTGTTACATGGCTGGGCCAAATGGCTATGTGCACACCTACATAGAGTGGATATTGAGAGTAGAGACACACTGGTTGAACTACCAGGTTTGTGTAGCCTAACCTGTCATTGCCAACCTAACAGCCGCTTGCACATACTGTATGTAAGGCAGTGCACAGTACTGGTAATGAAACAGGCTGCATATCATCTTTAACTCCAGTGTAACATCTGCAGTAGGAGTGTAAGATGTAGGAGACTGCTGCCTATGTGTAATAGCCACTTCATAGGTGATGGCTTACATTATCTGATTATATCCTGATCCTGTTGATAGTGGCATCAGAGTCTATTGATACATGACTCTGTTTGGGGGGTGGGTTTCTGTGCCCAACAGACCTCATGGTCCTGGTGGATATGTGAGTATATACCCAGAGAAGGAAACAGACCTGTAGACACTTGCATCATCTGTAATCAACTATTAGGATGTGATGTGCTCCTCAGAGGAAGATTGCTGCTAAAGGTAGCTACAATGTTTCCATAATAGCCAGTGTTATCGCGTCCATAACACAAATATTTACATGTGAGCATCACTGTCTAAAACATCTTCATAAGCAATAAGTAAACTAAATACAGTACTTGGTACTTGTAGTACTGAATTCTCATACTGGCATGTCCACTAGTCAGCTACTGGAGTTTACTAATGTCAGCTTTGTGTATGTAGCCATCCTGGGGAATGTAATCTCTATGCCATGTACCCTGCCAAACCCACCTAAGACCACACCCCACACATTGTCTGGGATGCAGCTAAAGGGGTAAGCTGGAAGGCAGTCCAGTCTACAGCCATGACTGGTAAGTTAACACATGCATCTCATCATCACAACCAACACATACCCTTACCAGGGCACAGTAAGGGCACCCACACACACTACCAGAAATCACAGACATTCACAGACGCTTCTAAGTATCTGGCAAAACAAGTGACCTCCCAAGTTGGAAGAGACAGACAATGAAATACACAAACTGTATGACATAGTTTGCATAATTGTGCCACACCTCAGAACACATGGCCGGAAACATGCCCAACAGTACTCATTTGTGAATGCAAACTCTATGTTACACCCCAACCTATATGAGAACATACATACTGTCAGCTGCCTGTCTGCCATGATTAGCCACATACCCATACACTCAGACCAGCGTTTGAACTATACACATGGCTCTGGCATATTTCATGTTGTTGTGCAGGACCTGTGATGCAGTAGCCCGGACTGCATGGAAACACATGTAGGAACTGTCAGGTCTTGTAGCCCATGCAGGTATGTCCCAAGGCCTGGGTAGCATTCTGCCATTGGCCAGAATGATACTGCAGTACAAGGACAAAAGGATTGTATTCCACAATTGTCTAATGTAGTGGTGCAAGTCAAAGGGTATCCAGTATCCGTCTGCCTGGGATAACATGGTTGACAGACCATGATGCTTTGCCAGACAGGGCCAGCACCTGTCAACCCTGGGAATGTGGATACTGCCTAAGGCTCATGCTTCCCCTATAGTGCCTTCATCATGCACAGTTCAAGTGAAGGTCCACTGCTGTTACAGGGACAGCCAAGCAATAAACTGCGGATCTCGCTACACAATGATACATGTCAGAAACACTATATGGACTCACATATGTCAATCCCTAACATGGAGAACATATCTGTGCAGTGACTGAGACATGTTTCAATGTTCCGGAGAGCACATCTGCATGACCATGTTATAACACATACCTCACCTCTTTCCCATTATCCTTTATTGGAACACATGGGCCGCAGGTGTGTCCATATGATATGTACACCCCCAGGCTAGTTGCACTTGCATAACTTCAGATGCATTATGGTGAGCAACTACCTTTGTGCCAAAATGGAATTCAAATTGCACCTTGCGACAGATCATCCACCATGCCGCTGATTTCCCAACTGTCATAATGTGCTGTAATGGGGAAGATTAGGTTTGAGACAGAAAACCATAATAATGATTACTCTCAACTATTCCATTATGAACTGGAAAGACTCCTCATGTACCAACACCTGCGCTCAATGCATGTTGGATTCCATCAAACCCAATGACCTGGATCACAATAGTCACACAAACAGGCCTAACAGTATGCTACACATAGTCAGTCTCCAAAGCCAATGTTATGCTTCCTAAGAGCAAAGTGGTGACTGTCATGGCACCCATACAGATGGACAATGCATGTGCAAATGCTGAATCCTATACAAATGAACCTTAAGCAGTCACATACATGCAGTGATTGTGCCATTGAAGCTGAACCAAGATTCAACCAAACACAAACAAGAAGGCAAACTGGTGGCACCATGCTTTAAACTGTACCACAAAAGGTAGTAACTGTTACAAGAGTGAACACACATGAGTGTAGGTGATCCCCGGTCAGCCTCAGTAAGATGCAGATACACCATATAAAACCACACAAAGCTACTGTGAAACTAATCAGCCACATATTATGAGGCCAACCACAGAGCATTCTATAGCTGTGTCATTAATCGTAATGGCAACAACAAGACCTGCCATGCTGCATAGCACTATGGCATGGGAAGTACTGCACCTACTTAAATAACACCTATTCATCCAGATAGGGTCTTGGAGAACCTAAACCCACTCCCACCCGCTCAACAGGTACACATAGTTATATATCCATGTACACTACAGAGCCCCTGTAATAACAACTATGCAGGTAAAAGCTGCAGTCTCTAAAGCCATACATACAGCTTTTGTGGGACCTGTCAACATCCTAGGGTGTATCCTACACAAATGTAAGAACAATCAGCTCTCCACATACACATCATGTTCAGTCATAGCTCCATGTCAGGCTATGTACACACTCAATGGTGCACAGCAACAGTTATCACACCCCACAAAGGGGGAGACACCATTGATACTGGGAAATAGTGCACTACTACCCTGCTGAGTCTAGTCTGTAAGGCCATGAACCGTGATCAACGTATTTGATGTACTCAGTACAGATGTAGATGACAGTAAGGTTGATTCACACAGCATATCATGACCTTGCCAGGTCTTAGGACACCATCATCCATACTGTGTTTCAGCTAACCCAGTAAACTAGGTGTATATTCCTATGTCACAGGAGTGGTTGGCAACTGGAATGCTGGCAGAACCAGCACTACAGAAGGTGTCTGACTAATACATGCACATCAAACCAGTGCCAACCACAGTAATACAAGGTTCCTTCCTGGTACTCTTTGTTATCTATACCGCACAGACTAACACAGAAGGCATCTGCCTATTGATGTTTGCAAATGACTATGAACTAGGAGCAATAGTTGTCTCAGTGTGTGCAGCGTTCAACATACAGAAGGGCCTTTGTGTGTCAGATGTGTGGTGTGTGACGTATGGCCACAATATGACAGCTAAGTATTGCATTGTCATCCCTTATATTAAACATACTGTACCCATGAACTACCATCTAGGCAGTGGTCAACGTAATGGCAACTGTGTGTGTATGAGATGCAGCTGGACAGTAGTCTTTCCTTTGATAGTTACTTCACCACGCCAGTCAGGTAGTCATATGTGGCACCCCTAATCATGACAGGGTGCCATCCATGAATATAGAGATAACTGTTCAGCCATACTCAACACTCATCTGACCCATAATAGATCACATATTTCCTTTAAGGTTTATTGCCCATGTGTAGGTGGCCTACACTCCCCTTCCCAATCCCTAGCTCCACTATGTAACATGCAGCCTACCCTGAATAAAGCCATATCCAACCCAGAGGTGTTGGACATGCTACACTTAACACATCCTGATCCCAAAATAAGCACATACTTCATGGACATCCACCTTTCTAGTACAAGGATCACAACATGCCTGACAGATCTCTGTCCCATACACTTTACATACTCTTGCCATACTATGCATCCCTGTCCAGCAAAGCTGCACATCACCCCTCTCTGTGACATGGTGTGATGACTGCATGCCAAACATATCAGTAACCCTGTGGATCAGTTCTGTGGCACTGCTTGAACTGGCCGCTGAAACTTACCTGTCTGTTGCCTACAGCTAGGTAACCTGTTTGCCTAGGCTCATAAATGGCCCAGGACATATAGCCTACTAGTTGACTATGACCATACATGCTATAGTTGATATTCAACCCCACAAATACCATCAGGCTAGCTATTGTCCCATGTGTTTCACATGTGCAACACAGGCAATACATGGCAGGATGCTTGACAGCTGTACAGTGCCATGTAGATGTATATGGCAAAACGCATACATGTAAAACATTCTGTGAGCAAGTCTGCAGGGTCACAGGTCACGTCCCTAAAGCTATGTATGACTATATATGTGACATATACACAGCATTAAGGTCGATTGCATTAATGTGAACACATCCAGGCATGTGCTGATAGGTAAAGACACCAGTACAGGCAAACAGACATGCCCATGTCAAGACAACATCCACACAGAGTATGAGCAATGTCAGTGATGTTAGTGTCATGTAGATTTGCAAAGACTTATTTGTAATCTTAATAAATGTGATACACATGTATGTTCAGCTGTACTTCTGTACTTCTCTGTGAGTTACTGTGACCTGTCTCCATCATTATGTCTTCCTGGTATGCTGTGTAGCAGACTGCCAGTGTACACCCACTTGGAGGATGAGGACCTCATCCCATACCTCCTTGACAAGCATTCAACACTCTTCAGCCATGTGCCACAGGATGCACAGCAGTGGGATGCCCTGTGGGAGGAACTCTGCAGGAGGGTAAATGATGTTGGCAGTAACAATCACGCCTATCAGCAGGTGCACTGACACTGCAATGACCTCATAAGATGGGCAAAACAGCATGCTAATGCAATCACCAGGGAACAAGATGCAACAGGTGGGGGGGCCACTCACCCAGCCCCCACTCCCATGTACCGAGGAGCTACTGGCCAACCTGGGGACACCTGCAGACCTCCATCCACAAGCTTTAGTTGGTATTGTGGAGGTGGGTGTCTCTCAACCACTGAGCCTGGAGTTGCCTGGTAAGTCAGTACTGCACATATAACACAACTATATTTCACATAGTTACATGTATTACTGTACAATATGTAATGTAACATCATATGCAAGGCATGTATGCACACATGCCACATACTATAGTCTGCTACTCTATGTATGCACAGATGTGCATAATGATCTTACTGCTGTGACACTCTTGTTTAGGTACCTCTGGCATTTTTCAGCGACAGCAGCCTGTGTTAGGTGAGATTGTTATTATTTACCAGGCTTGATAATGCACATATCATGTTAATTGCATGCTATCTGCCATAACACACGTACACATAATGTATGGTGGTCCTGTTAATAGACAGTGGTCAGACCTGCAATGCAGCACAGTGGTTACCCATGTGAAACAATTGAAGACTTTATGAAACACCTACACTAAACCTTCCAAACTGTCATTGCCAGATGTGTGGACAACTGTGAATACAATGGTGGAGGTGTGTTTCACTGTAAGGACAGGTACTACATATCAGCATTACACATGTTGAGAATACAAACAGTACTGTACAGAGAGCATATGTGTTCACGCACTCTAAAAGTGTTGGAGCTGGAGTATGACCGGCCCACAGGATACACCCTTATGGATTATACCCTTGCTATGAATGTCACACAAAGTCATGTGCTATCTGACATGTCCATGAAATGTAGTGGGCTGACTGCAACATTGCTCAACTATCCTGCTAAACATGATGTCTCACATCCCATACATACCACCCTTTGTCTGCATAACCCTGTCCTCAGTGGAGCATATGACATCTATGGGTGTATGTCATATGGGATAACACTAACATGTGAAATAGATGGCCATCACAACCATTGGACAGAACATGTGTACACATGGCCATGGAGGCTGGCCAGAGACATTAAGCAACACACACAGTAGAAGTGATGTACATGTGTGTACACCCTGTTGTACATTGGCTTGACACAATACAACTATGGCCTTTGTGTAATGGTGATATTGCAGATGTGAAACACTAAATATCATACAGGCCTGTGCACAACTTGTGTAGGCATAACATGAAACCACCACATAACATGTCTTGAACATCTTGAGTGTGTCACAACATGAACGCATTCACTTATACAGTATACAAATACATACATGTGCTGCACAACATACACATACAACCACATCAGGCCACAGATACAGTACATTCACCTTGCTGGTGTCAGACATCACTGTCATGCCTGCTCCTTGTATGTGAGGTACACAGATGGCATATGGGACATAGAGTACTGCTAAGTTAACCAGGTGTGGGCATAGTTGCCAGGCATCAGTAATATGGTTGCAGATGTGCAGGGATATCATGCGTATACCCTTCTGTAACCTGTGTCACACTTTCCACATTAGGGTTTAGTGTGTATACACCTCAGTGACGTGAGTCACATTCCACATTAGATATGTATTGTATGTGAACACAGTCATGGCTATGAACTGTGTCAGTAACTCACACTGTATAGCAATATAGTGAAGCCACATGATGCCCTGCAATGGCTATGCACATCAGCTCAATGTGCAGTATGTCACTGCATATTTGTAGGGAGGACAGAAAACATTGCGTCAGCTGAAGGCCCATGTTAGTATAACACATCCCTGCATTGGGACACCATTACCGTACTGTATATTGGAAAGGACACCATTGTGTTACACATGTATGCATGTCATTCAACACATCAGCAGAAGACATGTCATACTACATGGGATTGGCAAGGTCATACGCCACACATCAGGCCGGTGTACTGTAAACCTGTGCTGGTCTGTGGCACCATTGCAAAGTAGGGACAGCCATGTCAAACATGTGTACAGCCACATGCACAATGTCTGTAGACTCAGCTCAGGGGTAGGCGGAATAATGTTGAACAGACATGCACTGCTTTGGGGGAGATATGGGGAAGTTCTCTTTAGATAGCTCACATTGTTTTTACATTTTTGTATGCTGGAGGGTTTACTGTGCATGTGATTTCACCAAATAATAATAATTTAGCCTGGAAAATATTTTTTATTAAATAGGCTTGTGCAGTTCTTACCAACGTTTCAGGGCAGCAGCAATCTTAAAATACCAGCCGAACATCTAAGTGGGAAACATGTTTCAGATACACTCTGCCTCCTGGAATACCCTCAACTAGTGTCCTGATATAGTCAAAATACACCTCCTGTATAGGAAGACGCAGTGCCTTGGATGCTCTTTAAAGGATAAACAGACGATAAACGTCCAAGCATATTTACACCCTGCCTCCTGGAATACCCTCAACTAGTGTCCTGATAGCCAAAATACACCTCCTGAATAGGAAGATACAGTGCATTGGACACTCTTTAAAGGATAATCAGACGATAAACATCCAAGCATATTTACACCCTGCCTCCTGGAATACCCTCAACTAGTGTCCTGATAGCCAAAATATGCCTCCTGAATAGGAAGACGCAGTGCCTTGGACACCCTTTAAAGGATAAACAGACGATAAACATCCGAGCATATTGTATGTCCATCTCAACCTATCAATGTTAGAATAAGTTGTAGTTTAAAATTCTGGAAGCACGCTGCACAAAATCCCCCATTCATCCACAATCCTTCTGTAACCCTAATTTACCTCCCTTAGCTTAGCCACCCCACACCTCTGAATTTACTTTTCTTTAGTCTGTAGCCTTGTTTTTGGCTGGTAAGGCAGTTCTCATACTCTACCTGCTGGTCAGGCAGGTCTCTTACCCTACTTCCTTGCTTAGGTTTGCCTATCTGTCATAGCCCTCTTGTAGCTAAGTCCCTTACCTGATAGTGACAAACACTCTATATTAAGCCCCAGAAATCCTTGTTAACACACACTGCTCTGCTAGTTCAGAGTTTCTGTCTAGATTAATTCTACAGGCACCCAAATGCTTGCTCCTATTACATTCTATCTTTGCTGTCTGTTACGTTCTAGTTCAAACAGTATAGAGCAAAAGTCGTTAGCCCTTGTAACCTTTCTCATACCTGTAGCATTTGTGGACATTGTTTTCCTCTTGGAATCACAGGATCTGTGCCTGCCCACTCCGTTCACCCTTCGGGCTCACTCCGCTCCCCTACCCTACCCCCATTCCCACCCACCCCATGCAGCATTACATTTATACACCCATAAACCCCACCCCCACCTACCTAATCACCTGTAAGCCAATCAGCTCACACAATCTTGCTCCACCCCTATTTTCCAATCACACTCAATATATACACCTGCTATCCATAGAATATGCCCTGCTACACAAACTCACATACTCTCTCAACATACACAATTCTTATTCCTACCCTCCTTACATCTCTAACTTTATTAACCCTAACCACCACTACATACTCCACCTTGTCATCGCAAACTCCAAGATCCAGTACACAAACCCTTCAACTGTCTCTTAGCAGAAATAGCTATTCAAACATCTCACCCTCCTTATTCCTACACAATACATATACCTTACACAAAACAAAACATTCCCACACCCACACCAAACTCAAATTAAACAACACTAATCTTCCTAAACCACTATCACATAAAAATGACACTAATGCTGCTATACACCTCCTCCTCTCTCTCACACAATGTGGCGATATCCACCCTAACCCTGGCCCTACACCTTCAACCACACCAAAAAAAACCCAGCTTCAACTGGTAACAATAAACACATGTAGCATATCTAACAAAATTACTGAGTTCCATGCATGGCTATCCAATCACACCTCAAATATTGTACCTGTAATAGAAACGTGGCTAAAACCTCATATTGCTGTTACTGAAATTCTTCCCCCACGGTACAACATACTTCGTGCTGATAGACTCCACAGAAAAGGTGGTGACATAGCACTAATCTATGATCACAGCCTTAACATAGCAATCTATCCCAAACAACTCCCTATTTTTGGCAATCTAGAAATCTTACTAACTTCCCTTCAAATCAACAAAAACAAACATATAATTATAGCAATAATCTACATCCCACCAGGACAAAATATCCCCCTCCTTGGGGACTTTTTATCATGGGAAAACAAAAACATCTCACAGGAAACCATAATTCTAGGTGATACAAACATTAACTGGCTAAACCTAACAACCAGTTCTCCAGTCAATAGCATAAACCTACATAGCTTCACACAGTTCATTATAACTCCCACCCACAGCCTATCCAGTACATCTGAATCCACTCAAGACTGGATATTAGTATCTCACCCACAAAATTATTCCAACTCAGGTACCTTACCTGACATACTAAGTGACCACCTCCCAGCATTCACCCACGGGACCCACCTTCAAATATCAAAAACACATACCTGCAAAACATCCAGAAATCTCGCACTTTGACCCTGACATATTTGTAAGTATCCTAAAATCCCAAAACTGGCTCTCACTAAAATCACTCCCCTAGATGATGCTGTTAACTACTTCAACAAACTCTTTCTGGACACACTAAATAGCTTAGCCCCTACTAGAACCAAACATACCAAGGCTAACCATGCCCCTTAGCTAACTAAATCAACAAAACAAAACCTCCATCATAGAGATAAAGCATGGAAACAGTGGCAAAAATATAAAACTAAACAAACTGAACTTGCCTATAAGCAAATCCGAAACAACTGCAAAAAACTAGTCATACAAGATAAGAAAAGCTACTTCTCCTTGCAGTTATCCACCACAAACAACAATCCTAATAAGTTTAGGAAATCCGTTTCTACATTACTTAATCTGGGCACACCACAAAACCCATCCCCAACACCTAACAAAAGCCCACAGCAAATCTCTCTTGATTTTAACACCCATTTAATTACTACTATTCAAAACCTAATCAAAGACCCTACAAATGACTCCCCTACACTAGACTCCAGCACTAATAATCTAACAACAACATTGTTCTGCATCCAACCCATTCCCACCTCACAAATAGGCAAACTTCTTAGTAAACTTAAACCCTGCTCTCTCTCTCTCTCTGCAGATAAACTTCCCCCTGAATATTTAAAGCTAGCATCAAGCGCAATTGCATACCCAGTCAGTATACTAATAAATCGATCCCTCTCTGAAGGCTATGTTCCAAACTTATGGAAAAAAATCTATCATCACCCCACTTCATAAAGGTGGAACTTCCCATGACATGTCAAACTACTGCCCAATCTCAATACTTTCACCACTATCAAAAATATTAGAAAAATGTGTGCATAATCAATTACTTAAACACCTCCTAGATAATGAGCTTCTCTCTCCCACACAACATGGCTTCCGTCCAACACATAACACAATTACAGCCCTGCTCTCTTTCACTGATACTGTCAACAAATCCCTTGACTCTGGTCTCTATACCTCTGTAATCCTATTAGGCTTGTCAAAAGCTTTCGACACAGTATCACCCACTACTGTACCAAATATCAAAACTAGGAAGTTCCCCCAATTCTGTCAAATGGTTCACCTCCTACCTCAATAACAAGAAACAGTCAGTAAAATGGCAAAATGTGCAATCTACCTATCAAAAAAACAGCATAGGAGTCCCTCAGGTTTCCATTCTAGGGCCACTACTTTTCAATATATTTATCAATGACCTTCACAAAGTATCTTCACTAGGTAACCTGATCCAATACGCTGATGATTCGATGATTATTTCTTCTGCCAATACCTTCCCTGACCTTCTCAACATAACCCAAAAGGCTTTTACCTCAATGGAATCCTGGCTAAATAATTCTAAATTACTACTAAACACCAAAAAAACAAAATTACTCCTATTCACTTCAAAATCACCTAACATAGACTTTAAGTTTTTTTTCTAAAGATGGAATTGAAATAGAAATAACTAAAACCGCCAAACTATTAGGTATAACAATAGATGACAAACTTACCTTTGAACCACATATTCATAACACAATAAAAAGGTACACTTCAAACTAGGCAAACTTTATAGGAACAAATTATACCTCAACAAGCAAACCAAAGCTAAACTAGCAAGTACCCTGCTCCTCCCTTCCCTTCTATGGAAGTGCTATCTTTACCAATCTACTTTCACCCCTTAAGAATAAACTGCAATCTTGCTATTATAAAATAGCTAAGTTTGCCTCAGGTAAACCAAACCGTACACACCACTGTAAAGCAACTGCAGAACTCAACTGCCTAGAATTCTCAAGCCAGCTTTCTTATATCCAGCTAACACTAGCACATAAATTTATCTTCAAACCCAACCTCTGCCTGGCGCTTCATTCAATCATACAAATGTACAACCCTGCACGGCCACTTAGATCCTCTCAGAAACAACTAATAAAGGTCACAAAACCTAATAAAAGAGCTGGGCAAAGTCTATACTCCTATAATATAGCAAAACTTTGGAAAAAATTACCCTCCCATATAACACAAATGGAATCTGCTAAACCTCTTTAAATCATCACTCAAACTACACTACCAAAATAACTTGTCCTGTCACTGCACAATAACCAAACCTACATAGCCTCCCCACCTCTTGCCAAACCATCCTATAGGTCAATCTCAACTAACCTCTGTACATATTACTGCCCTTACTGCCTAACCTTTTTCTCCTTCTCCCTACCTCTTGCTCCCCTTTACTACCTGATTTTTTTCCCTCCTTCCTCCTGCCTCTTGCTACACTATCCTATGTGACACTCACAACTTACCTGACTAGTACATCTGCCCTTACTCATGGGCTTAACTCTCTCCCTTGTTTGAAACCTTCTGTTAATTTTTATCTCAAGGTGGAACTACAAATAAATTCTCATAATGTACTATATTGAATGTATTACCATTATAGTACATAATGTGTATTGTGTATGATATTTGTACAGAATGTACTACCATTATGTTATATAATGTACAAATGTTTTTATAACTCAGTATGTCTTAATGTTTCGAATACCGTGGAGCTTTTCTTCCTGGGCCTCCACTGAAAATGGGTCAATGGCCCAGTGGACTTTCCCGGTCAACAAATGTCAATAAATAAATAAATATGCAAACTAGGGCTCAGGCAAACATGGCATTCAGTCGACATACCCTTCTGCTTATGTCCTCACACATAGGGGCAGTGGCCAACACAAAGCATCAGTGGCAGATGTACAAAGGTCAGCGATGGTCTGTTAACATGTGGTGTATGTTGCACACACCATGGCAGTGCGGTGCAATGGTGCATAGTGAATGCATTGTGTTGCAGGTATGGGGCATAAGCTACTAACACAAATGGTGCAATACAGGTATGTATGCTAACCACCACTATAATTGTGTAAGGTGCATGCTGTCTGCTATAACACATGCATGCTGTTGTGTGCAACTCAGGGATGTATGATAACTACCACTATAATTGTCTAAGCTGAATGCCATCTGCCATATCACCTGCATGTTGCATGCCGTTGGGTGCCATAGCATGTGTCTGTGTGTGTCTGTGCAGTATAACTTGTAATGTACAGTTCTTGTCTTCCCCTCACAGGTGTTGATGTAGGTGTGTTGCCCTCCTGCAGTCCACCTGATGTTAGTGTCCCCACAGACTCTAGCAGTGATGATGAAAGTATGATTGAGGCATAGGCAGGGTTGTCAGGGGCTGAATCTGTGCCATTGGTTGCCATTCCACCTGTATCCCCCTCACCCTCACACACAGTTCCCCTGCCTACACATACCCCATCACCACTGGCCATAGAGGAAGGAGAGTTGGCGGGTGGTAGCATGGAACAGGGAAGTGTGGAGACTATGGAAGGTTTTCCTGCACACCATGATCCCAGTCAACTGACTGGTGATGTCCCACACAGGCATGTGCCAAGTGCTGCTCGTAGGAGGACCACTGGCCAACATGCCCCTGCGAGACAAAGCACATCAGCTGGTGTCACCAGATGCATGTTTCAGGCTGTAATGGAGGCACAGGCACGTGCTGAATGACACAACAGAGAAGGTCTGAGGCTTCAGAGGTCTGCTGTCCATTCATTAACTGACAACATCCAGGCAATTGTAAATGCTCACCATCATCTTGCAGATGTTTTGGATAGATGATTGGGTGACATGGTGGGAGTCCTTGACTGTGGCATGTCAATCTTCAAGCGTGGAATGCCTGTGCTGGATCATCTGATGGGAGTGAGGCATCGGGTACGTGGATGTAGGTCAGCTGCATCACCTGTTGACAGTCTACGTGAACATGCTACTGCATGTGCCCGCTCCCATAGTGGCGGTAGCAGCAGCAGTGCTGTTAGAGCTAAGCAGTACACTCATTCAAGCATGTGTGAGGTCTGTGGCTTGTAAAAATCTCACCCCAGCATGTACTGGCTATTGTGGTACTAAGGCTAATGTCCAGACAGCACACAGCATGCATGGCTTGCAATTGTTGACATAGGGTATATGTAGGAGCAGTGGGCACACATGGCTGTACATGTCATAAACATATCACCTGTGACTACTCAGGCACATACAGAGCAGAGCTGGATTTCCCAGAGTCTGTCAATACAGGCCTTGTGTAGGTCCTATGATCCTGTTATTTGGGTATGTTTGTAGGCATTGCATTAGGTGAACATGTCTAATGACATACATGCCACATGGGTTGTTGTATGATATGATAGGTGTCATGGGTGACCAGTAGAGAGGGAATATTACCTCTGTTAACATAGATATCAAACCTTATGTACTGTTAGCATGCTATCTGCCATGTGCATGTGTGTAATGACTGTAGCTACCTGTATGTAGAAAGGATAACGAAAGCTATGGTAATGTCATTTTATGTTGTATGAGTGTGGGACGTACATATCCAGGGCAGGTACAGTTAGGTCATATCCAACCATGAGGGTGTTGTTTACTGGTGTACAGCAACAGTTGACTGTGTTAATGCTGACAACATCCGCTGGACCCTGGTATGTGTACAACTGAGCTGGTTACAAACAGTGGTATTATTGCATTGCATAACACATTATGCGGCTGTGTCTGTACATGGGTACTTTGCACAGCTGATGTAGGCCTAGGTACAGTCCACCAATCGAAGGTTATCTGGTGGTCTACCATACTATGTCATACCACATATGGATGTGTGTTGGTAGTCTTGGGACAAGGTGGTGGATGTATATGAGGATACAACCTAGAATGCAGCATTTGCCACTGCCACCTGTACCTGACTCATCTGTGATGAGTTATGTCAAATTAGTGGTCTTTACATGTGAGTAGCCTTTATGAATATGTGGACACCACCACCTGGAATGTCCATGCCAGTGTTATGGTCCACATGTCTGGATCTGAGTTATATGGTGGTAGTGCAATTGTGCACTACAGAGCCTTCATCCAGGTGTTCCTCACTGCACAGATGTCAGTATTCCCCATTCTAGGTTCTACATTGAGCAAATGGATTACAAAAGCCACACATCTAGCACTGGTGTCAGGGTGTTACTTCTGTGTGTAGGACTTTTGCCTTGGAATGCGACTATATGGGTAAATACGACCTAGGTATTATCCACACTCACTTGAAACATGGATGCATGTGTTCTGTGTCAAAGGCTTGTCGTTCAGTCATGACAGCTCGGAATGACAGACACTGAACAACCTCATAATAACAGCAGGGCATTGGCTCATTGTTTTGGTCTAGCAGTTGCCACTCGTACCATGACATCACTGTGAGTGGCAGTAATGTGCTTGGTAGCAAATTCCACATGTAAGGTGATGGACAGCAGCAGACATTGTGTATATAATCAATGTGAGATATACTTAGTGTAGCAGTCCTGCTAATAATGACAACTACTAACACAGCTGGGAGAGGTCATCTTGACACCTGCACTCAGTACCATTACACAATGTGGCTCACACATTATGCTTGCACATGCCACTGTTCCAAGTATAATGCCACTGTCCACAACCTGCTCTCAATGTATGCCTTTCAGGGCAGCAAGGTGTGTGACACATGCTGTAGGCAGCATCCGCCTGTGTGTCCCAGTTAACCTATTGCCTGTCACATCCACACATGCATGATTGTGTATGCTTAACATATATATGTCAGTACTTCATGTACATGTATGCATGTGTATCACACAGCACAGACACAGATATATCATTTATGGGCCACATACAGGTATCTGGTGGTAAACCAGTATGATGTGCATATATACTGAAAGGTAAGCTGTACATAGCTGTAAACTTGTGTTCTGTACATGTAAGTGTATGAGCATGCACACTGTGGCCTTCTGTGGTTAGAACCCAAACTCTGGTGCAGGAAAAGATGGACAGCACAGCTCGAACTGAGGCAAAACGTTTATTCACAACCACTATAAAAACTCTTGACAAATAAAACTGGCAGAACTCAAGATGCTCTTGCACATATAAGGTTAAGTGCTTTCATCTGTTGTAATACAGACTTCTTCAGAACCACAATTACTAGCCAAGTGATGGTTTAAATACTTAAATTACTTAAATTAGGCGCCAAGAAATGCACTCAATCCATTTAAAGACATACTACAATATTTTAAGAAACATGCTCCAATATTTTTAAAACCCGTTTTAACTATATACATACATATAATATACATATAATCAACTTGTATAATCAACTTTATATATCAACTTTATATATGTATATATACAATACATATAATTAATAATTAAATAACAAATATTATAAAAATGTACTGATATGTACTGAAATAGATATTTAAAAAAATATAAAATATAAAATGTAAAATGTAAAATGTGTATACTGAGGTATGCTCTTATTCTAAAATAAGAAATGGTTTGATACTAATATATTCATTAATACCTGGGGAGCTGGTGGCATTGGTTAATATCTGCCATTTGCTTTCTTTTGAAGCTAAAATAGCTTTCCAATTACCCCCTTGTATCAAACTGTCCACTTGTTCTATAATGGAAAACTTAAACATATGTAATTCACCTTTATCACTAATGTGCCTAAATAGAGCATTATTTTTATCCTGGACCTGGATCTTATATAAATGTTCATATATTCGTTTTTTTAACTGTCTCTCAGTCTTTCCAATATAAAATGCAGGGCAGGCTGTACAATTCGCTAAATAAACCATTTGTTTTGTGTTACAATTGCCTGCCTTGCATCTAACAATTGTTCTATTGATATCTTCTTGTCTAATAGACAATGCTTCGTTAATAGCCTTGCATTGTTTTCACGACCCACATTTCCTCGTTCCTGTAAATCTCATTTTAGGATTATTAACTGCCTGTTCAAGTAACCTTTTTATATTAGGTGCTGTTTTGTATACAAAATTTGGATGGCTTCCCAATATCGACCTAATATTTTCTGAAGCTGTTATCACCTCCCAATGCCATTTAACTATCTCCTTGACATATTGTGCAAATAGGGTATACATTATGACACATACTCTGTTAGTTTTTTCACTCAACAAAGCTCTATTGATTGTATTATTATTATTATTTATTTCAGATATCTTACCCAATAAGGGTTGATATTTAGTACCCCAATGTTTGTATATATATCCAACTACATCTTTCAACAATTTTTGGGGATATCCTCTATTTTCAAACATGTTATATATATTTTGTATCTCATTTTTCATAATTTCGTTAGTAGAGGACATTCTAGCAGCCCTAATACACTGTCCTTTAAATACATTTTTAAACACATGTGGAGGATGGTTGCTGCTAAATTCTATATAGTCGTTGGAAAAAGTTGTTTTCCTATGAATTCTAGATACAAACCCTTCATTACTATGACTAACAAAGGTGTCCAAATATGCAATACCCTCTTCACTGATGGTATAAGTGAACTTGAGAAATTCTGTTGTACCATTAATGTACTCAATAAAGGAACTGATGTTTTCCTTAGTGCCGTTCCACAAAATAATAATATCATCCAGATATCGAGTGTAAAAAACAATATTAGAATAATATGTGCTCTTAAACAGATATTCAGTTTCCCATTCTACCATAACTAGGTTTGCAAAGATAGGGGCACAGGAAGCCCCCATTGCAACACCTTTAGTCTGTCTGAAGAATTCACCTAGGAAAAAAATATAATTGTGATCAAGCACTAACCCCATCATATCTGTAACTAAACATACTTTATCCCAACTCATATTAGAAAACTTCCTCAAGCTGTTACTAAAAAACTCTAATCCAATTTCTTTAGGTATACACGAAAATAGGTCTATGACATCAATGGGTAAAAAAGTAAGATCATTATTCCATACATTTGGAGTCAATTTGCTCAAAAAATTCCAAGAATCCTTCGTGATATGGGTTAAGTTCTCATACACATGTTTTGTCCATCTGTCTATGACGACACCCATATTATACATTTTAGATTTTGAACCTGAAATAATAGGTCTAAAAGGGGGATTTTGTATACTCTTATGAACCTTAGGTATACCTATAATATTGGCCAGAACTGGATATTCTGTTTTCATAAAAGAATACACTTCATGAGTGACTCTATTATCTATCAGGTATTCTTCTAAAGCTAAATCTATCCTCTTATACCCTATATTGATCTCATTAATGGAAACTACATCATAATTTCCAGAGCTATATAATATATTGTGAATAGCTGTGTTATAATCAAATGTATTATATAAGACTATACCCCCCCTTATCCTGTTTCATTAAACGTATTTCTTTGTTGCATATAATTTGGTTCAAGCACAACCTCTCTTCCATTGTTAAATTATCCTTGAAAACATTTTGATGCATACTTCCTGTTTTGATATTTTTATTTAACCAGTATACATCCTTACAAACCATCTTTTCATAATTAGCTATATGTGAATTCATGATAGGAATATATGAACTTTTTTTCTTTAATTCATGTATTTGTACAGATTTATTGCTTCCTTCTTGTTGTTCAAACTGTAGGGCCAAATTAAGCCTTCTGCAAAATAATTTCATTTCTTTTATACAATCAACTAAATTAAAACCTATATTTGGAATGTATTTCATTCCTTTACTAAACAGTGTAAAAAATGCATGCGAAATATCCATTTCAGTATAATTAAATCCATTAAATCCATTAAATGTGGATAAAATATTTAATCTCTCTGATGACTCATTTGAAATATTATAATTGGGTCCATTTTCACTGTGTATAGGAACTATTCCTTCCACTAACACATTATCTATTGACCTACTTATATTAAGAGTATCAATTTCCATATGCTTAGTGTCAGGGTCCTCCAGGGTCATTGTACCATGATATAATTCAGAATGTGTTATTCTTATCTCCAGTTCCACTGTGTATTTTGTTTTTTCGGAGCCGGGTAGTACCTGCCCCCCTGAAAATTCATATCCTTACTTAATTGTTCTGTTCTGTCTCTAAAACTCTGATGTCTTTTGATTCCTACTACTGTTCTATTCTGTGACCATATGTATGCTCTATTAACATGGTATAGTTCTAAATCACGCTTAATTTTCCTATTTTTCCTGTCATAAATGTTTTTTGCCTTATTTTCCGCTGTTTGAAATTGTTTATAATATAATACCTTCCACTGTTCGAAAGAAACATCATTAACAATATCCTGATTCAATTTTTCTACCTCCCTCACTAAAACAGATAATTTCTCATCATTCAATTTCATCAGCGTTCTCATAAATTCAGAACCAAAGCCATCAAACATATTATTAAATTAATTGATAATGCTTGTTGTATAATCAACCCCCAAGGGTAATTTAAAAAATCTCAGTCCCTTAGGAACAATATGCAGCTCTATACATTTAGCAAAATAAGCATTGGGCAGGATTCATGAAGGCTTGCATGGAGTGTAAGAGACGTGTAACACTCCATGCAAGCCTCGCGATCCAGGAACACCCCGAAACTCCGTGTAAGAGACCAGCTAAAACGTCTCTTACATGGACTGGGCGTGGATATGCTAAATACCTCACTTGCAGCCGAAAGGTATGCCAATGAGGTGTATTAGCGATCTACGAAGCAGAAACCAGCCCGTGTAAGAGACGTTTTAGCTGCAGAAATGTACTCAGTTGACAACTGAGTACGTTTCTGCAAAAATCACAATGGAGCCATGTCAGCTCCAAATAAAGGGTGCATATGTGTCAGCCATCATGCGGCCAT
Source organism: Protopterus annectens (assembly GCF_019279795.1). Lineage (NCBI taxonomy): Eukaryota > Metazoa > Chordata > Ceratodontiformes > Protopteridae > Protopterus > Protopterus annectens. Next base: position 535,509,775 of record NC_056749.1, on the reverse strand, counting down.
TGGCAAGGTAACCCGATGCAAAAAATAACAAAAAACGGGCTGCGCTGTATAAAACATAAAAATTAAGGTTATAAACCCACAAATGTTGGTTTTATGCAATACATGGAATGACAATGCAGGGACCAGCAGACCAAAAACAACATGGCCACCGTGTAGTGGTTGCTAAGGGGGGAAGCTGAGTCTAAGACATGTAACTAAGCATTAGTAGGCAATCTCATGTAAATGAGGGTTAGGATACTGAATCCCACAGTCACACAGCAAATGAGCACAGTCTGAGTAGTGTAAGAGATACATAAGGGGGAGGAATAGAGTAGGAGATAGGTGACATCACAGGGGGGAATGGTAGAAAGAAATGCAGTTCATTGGAGGTCAGTGTAACATGACAGATGACAGACACAGATCAGGGAAAGAGGAGTGCCACAAGATAAGCATGGGAAAGTCAAGAAATGGAAGGTGTACACTGTTACTTACACCAAAGTTTCTTGCTGGTCGTGCATGCGCACGTGTGCTCACCATGAAGCACGAGTAGGGCAGTGTGCGCACGTGTAAGGCAGACTGAGCATGTGGGAGCGTGGTGGTAGATGTTTAACACTGTTTGCGCTGGTGTGTGCGCGTGTAGGGCAGACTGAGCATGTGGGAGCCTGTTGGCAGACTTGTAAGACTGTTTGCGCTGGTGTGCGCGTGTTTTAACCCGAATAGGCAGATCCTGAACCGTGTAAGCATGTGTGCGCACGTGTAAGCCACTGTGAGCGTGTTTTTGCTGGTATGCACGTTGCTCCCCCCTGAGGAAACATAAAGGAAAAAGGAAGCAACAGAATTAGTAGGAAGCTATAAGGGAATACTGCTGGAGCTAGCAGGTGAAAACAATTAGAAGCAGGCAATTACACAGGCAGAATAGTAGCCCAGCCCAGCACTTAAAACTCTCTAAACAGCAGTGCAGGATGTTTCTCTCAAGAGACACTGCAAGACAGGAGTAAGCTATTAGAAGTGAAAACTGAAAAAGCTGAACTCAGAGCAGAAATGTTAGGGGCTGCCATAGCTGTCATAATGAGACATAGGCGACTTGCTGAGGGTGGTGACAATGCAGATAGTGCCAGACAACCCACAGTGAGGAGACGGAGAAGAGTGTACAGGCCCAGGGTCACCTACCACGGGTTACATGAGCTGGAGATAGTAGGCTATAGAGTGGACAGAGAGCTCCTGCAGCAAATAGTTGAGCTGTGCAGGCCACGCCTCACACACAGAACCAACAGAGGGGAACCCATCCCAGTGGAAACCAAGGTATGTATTGGCCTAAGAATACTAGCAACAGGTACCTTCCAAAGACCAACTGGTGATATGATGGGGATATCACAGGCATCAGCCTCCAGGGTACTGCACCAGTTCCTGGATGCCATGTCAGCACATGTCGGTGATCATGTATATTTCCCCAATGCCCGTGAGGTATTGGCCAGCAATATGCGTCTCTTCCAGCAAATAGCGGAATACCCTGAGGTAGTGGGTGCAATAGACTGCACGCACATACGCATAAAAGCACCAGCCGGTGAGCGGGGTACGGCCTACATTAACCACAAGAGCTTCCCCTCCATCAACTGCCAGGTCGTGTGTGATGCCCAGGGCATAATAATGAATGTGTGTGCTGGCTGCCCTGGGAGCTACCATGATTCCCACATCTGGCATTTGACGCAGCTGTACCAGACATTTGCCAATGGAGACATCCCACATGGACACCTAGTGGGGGATGCAGGTTATGCACTGGAGCCGTGGCTGATGACACCCATCAGAAACGCACAAACACCTGAACAGGAATGCCATAATGAGGCACACGCACAAACACATAATGTAATAGAGCGTGTGTTTGGGCTGCTCAAGTCACGGTTCTGGTGTCTGGACACATCTGGTGGAGCCTTGCAGTACACACCAACTACATGTACCCAAATTGTCATGGTATGTGCTATGCTACATAATATGATCTTGTGAAAACAGCTGCAGCAGGACCAGCATAGGGTTGGGCCAAACAGCCCCCCACCATTGCCAAGGCCATCACAGGCAGAGCGTGACTCGGAGGAGGAACAACCTGAGCCTGCCCCAGTAGGCAGAAGGAGGCGTGCCCAGTATGCCCTGGCCTTGGCAAAGAGGCAACGCATAGCACATACACTGGCTCAGTAGGAACCCTGGGAATGATACCCCCTCTGACTCACTCAGATAATAACAGGGATGCCTAAAATGACATGACCTGCTCACAAACATGTACAGGGAGTGTAATATGCGCATCCGACAGAGGTAGCCCTGCAGCACCACCTGAGGCATGAATGCCATGTGTTAAGTAACGTAACACCATGTACTATATGCACACCTGAGGACCCTGACTAACATCCACCCTCACCAAGCATGAAGCCACAAAATGACGATGGGATGATCAATTGCAATAACTGGCTGAAGTAATGCATTTAGTCAAAGGGGAGTCAATGTGTTTCAGCCTGGGAAGACATGCGGAGCATGACATGATGCACCACCTGCTAGGGGTGGCGTGCACCTATCAGTCCAGGCCCCATGGATACTGGCAAAGGCTGTCAGTACCCACAGCATGCCCTGAATAGGTAAGTCTCAAAACACAAACTCACCCTCATAGGTACCACAAGGGATAGGAACCTAGATGTAACGCTACCCAATGCCAGAAGTCTAAACAGCAAGATGCGTGCAGTGTAAACGCACACAGTATGGAGAATGTTGATATCTGTCCTGTAATAGAAAACTGGGTCAAGGCTCACATCAGCACCCTAACACTACCAGGTTACACCTCATACTGTGCTGTACAGCCGCAAAACATGGAACAAGCTACAAAGGGAGGGTGACTAGCAATAAATGTCAAGTATAACCACACTCCCATGTTGGTACCACAACAAGAAGCAGCATGGATTAGCCATGGTCAAATACCAATGGCTAAAACCACCTCCCAGTATATAGCCTGCTGCAGACTACTGTCCTAATACCAGGAACTGCACCTGGCCTATGTTGGAATACATGAATATATCAAGCCCCCCAAACCACATTATATTGCTTGACTGAAAATACCCAGACATACACTGGGAGCATTATACTAGCACCAACACAGTAGGAGAAAAGTTCCCAGAATCCATAAACCAAAATGCCCAGGAACAACGTACCACTCCCACAAGAGGGGTAAGCATACTGGATGTGATAATCAGCAACATGTGTACTGGATGGCAAGATGAGAAGTGTATCCCTCACTGGTAAGACCAGACCATAGAGTAATCACACTGGATATACACATCCTGACCACAGTCCCTGGCCAGAAAACCACAGTGAAAAACATGTGTAAAGCATAGGTTGCACCCGTCCAAACCGATATGGAATCCACAAAGGCCCTGTGCAAGTGCAGAATATGGGACACACCGCAGAACATGTTATACAGGCATTCCATGAACACAGCCAGGAATGCTTGGAGTATGCAATCACAAATAACAACAAGACACAATTCCATACACGCAGGCATCTGGCATGCTGGACTCCAGCCATTACCAAACCATGCAAGAGAATGAGGAAGCTACTACATGATAGAGCAAACATAAAAAGGGAAGTAATCACTGATCAGTAGTATGGCAATAAAATATGTCCACACATACAATCCACTAAGGCCAGCCACAACAAGTAGAATCTGTAAATCCAGAGGCAATGTGACACCTGCCGCAAGTACACAGACAACCCACAACTCCCCCCAATAAATACAAATATATGTGAGAGATGCAACCATTTATCCAAACCAGAGGCTGAGCTCCCCCAACTCAGTACTGTCAAAACTAGTCAGGAGGAGAAGGTAACCACATACACCACAAACCCAGTCCCACATAGACCTATCACAACTGTAAACCAAACACATAAACACAGAAAAACATTCCCGGAGGCCCTAATTACAAACACACCACACCAACAGAAGCCTCCAAAGCAGATCTCAAGCAACCACAACCTCCAAACATAGCACATGCAACACATAGTACACAAAGCTGGTGTGCCAAACAGTTACAGGCCAGAAGAAGAAACAACATGCCTGATACAGTTGTAATAGGTGTCTGTATAGGCAGACACACTGCTGTCCCACTCACCAGACTGAACAAGGGAAAGGGTACAGTAAGCTGCCTGTAGGCTGCCACAATATGCCACATAACACAAGTACGCAGGTCACCCCAAAGCAAGTAGAAATATGATGCACTCATTGTCCATGCTGGTGTGAATGACCTGAGATGTACCTCCCTGGACTACATGAAAAGAGACATGGATGAGCTCTCTGAGTATGTACCCCAGGCCGGTATGACACTGGCCATTTGCAGCATCCAACCCTCACCAAGAATGATGCCACAGTACAAACACAGAATGATCAGCTTTAACAGGTGGCACAGTTACAGCTGTCAGTCCAAGAGGGTCTAATGTCTGTCTGCTTGAGATGTCATGCATGACAAGCCATGCTGCTGTTCCAGGGATGGCTTGCACCTGTTACCCCTGGGCATCTGAATACTGGATAAGGCCTTTGCCACCTCCATAGAGCCGTATGTAGGCAAGGCCAAAAAGACTAACCCACCACCCTAGAAAACATAAGTGGTAAGAAACATAAGGGTAATGCTGACCAATGCCAGATGTGTAAACTGCAATATGCATGCCCCTGAGGCACTTCCCAGTATGGGGAACATCGATGTCTGTGCAGTGACAGAAGCCTGCTGCAAGCCTACTGATAGCACACCAGCACTACCAGGTTATACCACATATCATGTGTTATGGCCCCAACACCTGGACCAAAACATCAAAGGAGGGGGAGTATCCATATGCAGCACAGACACCCATACGGCCAGGTAACTGACAATGCATGAAGCAGCGGAGACCACCCATGTACACCTAAGTGTAGTCAAAACTGCTGTACAGTCTGTAGCATGCGACAGACCAGACTCTCACACACAAGATCCCCACCCAGACATCCTGAAGACACTGGACAGTATGAATGTCCCACCAAATACCAGACAAGGTACTCACAAATTACCACATAGGTGGTAAACCATTATGTATGCAAGGAGTAATCAGGGACCTAGGGACACAAGTCGACAGTAACCTGTCATGTGACACTCACAATGCCAATGTGGCTAGGAAGACTGTCTATATTGGACACCGTATCATGAAAGGATTCACATCTACATCAACAGAGGTCACTGCGCCCCTGTACTGTTCCCTTATCAGCCCCATAATCTAGTACAATGACTCATATGGGATATACCGTACCTGACACCTGCAGCGGTTCGGAAGACCTCAAAAGTACCCCACCAAGAGGATAAAGGGTGTCAAATATATGTCATATGCTGCCTGGCTGTAGACACCCCAGCTGAATGCAGTCACAGACTGCCTACACAGAGGCATTGTATGTCTGTTGTACAAGGCCATGTCCAACACAGGAGTAATGAACATGCTCCACCACAGGAAATCAAAGCCATTGGAGCTGTAAGTGTGACAGATGTCAGCCTCAACACATAATGAAATAGGATGTGCTGGAGGGACAGATGCATAACCCAGAGGCTCCTCACACCCAGAAACAGGATCCCAATCCATGTTAGGCAGAGCCCCTCACTGACACCCCTCAACAGGAATATTGCCAAGTGGATGGATGATCATACATGTACACTGGGGGTCTTCACTGTGTCACGTTCAGACAGAGGCACAGTAAAGAAAATCATAAATGGCCATAATAGTCACATAGCAAGGGGCGGCGAAAGACACACACACTCTGGCTTGGCTTACTAATGCCCTAGGGTGGATAGCCTAGTATGAACCCATGAACCTATGAAGATACAAATTGTACAGGAAACTAAGGATAATCACAAGGCTTACTTAACTGATGGTAGGAACCATGTTGGGAATTCACAGATATGCTCCAAATCACACAGATATTACAAACAACATACCAAACACACACATATTGCCAACATACAACCTGACAGGTTCAGTACAAACCCCACCCCCCCCCAGAATGCAAAATATCTATCCCAGTAGACTGCTGGTCCCCTGACATTGCAGATGCTGAGGTAACAGCCATCATCTGCAAAGCAAAACACACAGCAGCAAAGGTATGTGATGGTGTCCTGGGCTGAGGCCAACATGGACTCCAAGAATAATGGAATGCCAAATCACACTACTGCCCAATGTCAGCCTTACCACAGGATATGTACCCAAAGAGCAGTGTACAACAACAGTGGTCCTTCACAACAAAGGTGTTGCCTGAATGGATACTGCAAACTACCACCCCAGGATCCTGACAAGCTTGGTCTGCACAGCTATGGAAAGGATCAGTATGTACCGCAGACATAAAGCTATCGTGGACCTATTGACACCGGACCCTACACAGTGTGGCTGTCATAACTGCAGATCCTGCCCCTAAACATGTTTGACCCATTTGAAACAATCATTAAGTTCATTGATGAGGGCAATGTGGTCCACACAGCGTAGCTGGACCGTGCATATGCTTCCAGACAATACCCTATGAGTTCAGTATGGATATGTTCACCAACTTAAATATATACCCCTATGTCAGTAGAGGGGTTGCAAACCAGACCAAGGACAGAACTGACATGGTCAGACATGCTGCATCCATGTCAAACTACAAAGCAGATATGAGTGGCATCCCACAAGGCTTGGTCCTGGGACCCCCCCATTCCGTATATATGTCCCATAGGTACAGGCCAACATGGAAGGACTGTGACTGAACATGTATGCAGAGGAGTACAAACAGCCCACCATATCCGACCCCCAGCTGACACAAGCAACCCACAAAAGGGCCACCTAGAAACAGACAACTGGAGCCATAGCCATGTCAACAAGCTAATTGCAGAACTGTGTATAGACAACCACCATGGATATACAGTAAGTGCCCACAAATTTCCACACAGGTGTTAACCCATTATGTACCTAACATGTAATGAGAGACCTGGGGGCACAAGGTGATAGATATCCTGCATTGGACAAACATGTGGCTGTAGTGTTCACAGAAACATACCATATACCCACCCAATCATGAAGGTTGTCAGATGTAGATAAGGGGAGGTCACCGTGGCTCTACAGTCATCCTTCATCAGCGTCACATTTGACTACAATGGCCCCTGTGGGATATACCTCAGCAGACACCTCCATCAACTGTAAAGTCCACAACAGTACCCCACCAGGAGTAGCAAAGAGCATGAACAGATGCCATGTGTTGCCTGAGTAAAGAAACTGCAGCTCCACACACTGCCATACTGCCCACCCAGAGGCAAGCTGTGCCTGATGTATGAAGCCATGTCCAAGCTGGAATCAATGAACATGCTGCACCTTGTACAATCTGAATGGCAGTGAGCTATGCACATGAGAGACCTGAACCCCAGCACTGACATACATAGGACAAGCTGTACTGAATAATCCATAACACAGAAGCCACCCCCACTCTTGAGTAAACTCCCAGTACAGGTTAGCCAGAGAGTCACCTAACGACAGCCCTCAAGAGGAATCCCGATGAGTGGATGGGAGATGGTAGGTTAACCCTGGGTATCACTGTTATGTCAGAGGTAGACGGAGGCACAGTATACTAACCATGACATATGTCATGGCAAACTCCAGTTACAATGTGTGTCAAAGGACAAACACACTCTGTGACTAGCATCAGAAATGGCCTAGGGAACATCGCTAGTGTTTGCCAATGTCCACCTATGTTGTGGAATACACTACCAATGTTGGACAAGCCTGGTGTAGGTAGTCCATATCTGAACATAATGCAACATGGTTATATGTGCACAACTGGCCCCTACACAGTCTGTTGTGCTCACTATGAAGATGTCAAGCAGTGATAGGACTAAAGCCCAGGATACTGTCCACCACAGTGAAAGTACTGAACCAGTACACTATACGGTACTACAGTTTTAGGTCATTATGAAAGGATGTTGACAACTGTATGCAAAGTATCCCATGCAATCCCTGCAGGCACAGTATAATCCCTGTTGTGGCAGACACAAAGCAGTTGGCCAGTTAGTACACAACATGACACCCAACACACAACCATAAACGTGAGATATTGTTGAAGTTCACACACACCCAAATATGTGGTGGACTTCAGAGTTCAACATATGGAAAGCTCACACTGGGCATGCTCACAGACTTTGATAAATGAGGCATATGTCAGACAACATGCCATGGAAAGGCTGAACTGGGCATGCTCACACACTTAGGCCATATCTCCATTTAGCAGTTGGCCACGCATACCTGGTATTTGTACGTGTCATTAAAGGAACCAACCACAACACAGCAATCTGCCCAGTGCACACAGTAAATGACTACAGAGACATAAGTGATATAGTGGATCGCCCTCATATTCAAACATCTTCCACAGATACACAAGTTGTTCATAGGAACAGGGAATGCTATGGCAATAAAGACCTGCAAACAGTCTAACAGCACAACAAATATTGTGCATCTGACAATTGAACATATGGGTGTAGAGGTCAATACTAGGCTTGTTGCCCTAGGGAATGACAGCTTAGCCAGAGTGTGCTTGGCATCTGCATCCCCAGTACAGTAGGCTACTGTGCCACTGTAAAGTAGGTCACATAAGGCAACGTGTGAGACTAGTGAGCTGTGCCTCTGTCAAGCAGGGGCACAGTGGAGATCCCAGGGTTTGAATGTGCTAAGCCACAGCCATGTTGTTGGTGTGTGCTGGAAGAGGGTTGCTGAGGACCTCTAACAGTAAGTGGGCATCAATATCAGACTGAGGGGAGCCCTATCTGCATTGTCTGGACAATTCCACTGTCAACACTGTGTTGTGATGATTATGTGGGAATGAAGTGTCGTGCTGGTACTGGTCACAGATGTCCTTCTTCTGTGGGCTACAGCTCTGCAATGTATTAGCTCACTCTGTCTGTTGGACGGCTCATATATGGCTGGTGTACACCTGACAGGTGTCTTGTTGTGGAGCAGTCATGGGTATATGTGGGATAGCATGATCAATGCAAACCTTACACATGCTCATAGAATGCAATTGTCAAGGATTATGCAGAGTGGCCAGTATAGTCCCCGAGCATGGGTCCTTTGAAGTCGTCCACCCCAGTCTTCACAAGTGTAGAGTCTGCTTGTGCTAAATACAGTTTGTTTGCAGTGACAACCTTGCCTGGGGTGGGGATGGGATATGGATGTCCAGGGAAAGGTGGGTATGGTCAGATATCAACAATGGTGGTCTACCTCTGGTGTGGAACAGTGAGTACCCATGTTGCAGATGGACAGGTGCAATATGTATTCCCCCATGTGGCTGTGGTGAGTGGTTCTGCCATAGCACATGGACCCACAAATTGTAGTGGCTGTAGGGTAAAGTGGTAGAGGCCTGAGTAGTTCCCACACACAATATGCCTGTACCTGATGTTAACAACTGGAATGGTGTATGTGAACACCTGCATATCCCGGCACTATTCCCAGGGAAGCAAAGTATGTGTCCTGGATGTGGGAGTGGTGTTCCGGACTGGTTGTGTTGTGTGTTACAGGTCCTATGGTCACGAAGCATGGTATAGAACATAACCTGCCAGTGCGATGTGCATATCTGACCCTGACGTAGGTGGCTGCAAATACAAATATATGCTATCCCCCACCTGACAGGTAGTACTAGATGTACATACCTCTGTAGAAATAAAGATGTCAGCACCCTATAAATACTGCAGGTGCAAACCAGATACCCAGTAATTCGGTTAGCGCGCTCTGCTAATGTGTCTCCCTCAAGTGTCATAATATAGGTAGGTAGGAGTTTGAACCATGCAGATGCTCAGTGTGTGTGTGTGTGTGTGTGTGTGTGTGTGTGTGTGTGTGTGTGTGTGTGTGTGTGGGGGTGAGTGGGGTTGATGTGTGTGCAAGTCTGTGTGAGAGAGATGTCCCTTTTGGCAACTGTGAAAGCACTCTACAGGATGCACATTCCCCTATCTAAGCACGGATGATGTCAGCACCCTATAAGTACAGCAGGAGAAGGGAAACCTCTCAGTAGTTCGAATAGCGTGCTCCGCTAATGCGTCTGTCACGAGTGTCATAACATAGTTAGGTAGGGGTTTGAATCTTGCAACTGCCCAGTGTGTGTGGAGGGGGTTAGTGTGTGTGCAAGTCTGTGTGAAGGAGATGTCCCTTTTGGCAACTGTGAAAGCACTCTACAGGATGCACATTCCCCTATCTAAGCACGGATGATGTCAGCACCCTATAAGTGCAGCAGGAGAAGGGAAACCTCCCAGTAATTCGAATAGCGTGCTCCGCTAATGCGTCTGTTATGAGTGTCATAACCTAGTTAGGTAGGGGTTTGAATCCAGCAACTGCCCAGTGTGTGTGGAGCGGGGTTAGTGTGTGTGCAAGTCTGTGTGAGGGAGATGTCCCTTTTGGCAACTGTGAAAGCACTCTACAGGATGCACATTCCCCTATCTAAGCACGGATGATGTCAGCACCCTATAAGTACAGCAGGAGAAGGGAAACTTCCCAGTAATCCAAATAGCGCACTCTGCTAATGCGTCTCTCTCAAGTGTCATAACATAGTTAGATAGGAGTTTAAAACCTGCAAATGGCAAGTGTGTGTGTTTGGATGTGGGGAGTTTGTGTGTGTGCAATTCTGTATGAAAGACATGTGCTTTTTTGTAATCAGGAGATCACACTACATGATGCACATTACCCTTTCCAAACACTGATGATGTCAGTACCCTATACATACAGCTGGAGAAGGGACACCTCCCAATAATCCGAATAGCGCACTCTGCTAAAGCGTTTCTCTCAAGTGTCATAACATAGTTAGGTAGGAGTTCGAAACCTGCAAATGGCAAGTGTGTGTGCGTTTGGATGTGGGGAGCTTGTGTGTGTGCAATTCTGTATGAAAAACATGTTCTTTTTGGCAATCAGGAGATCACACTACATGATGCACATTACCCTTTCCAAACACTGATGATGTCAGCACCCTATAAGTACAGCCAGAGAAGAGGAACCTCATAGTAATCCGAATAGTGCACTTCGCTAATGCGTCTCTCTCATGTATCGTGACATAGTTAGGTAGGGGTATGAATCCTGCAAATGGCAAGTGTGTGTGTCTGTGTGGGAGTAGTAGGGTGTGTGTAATTGCAAGTGTGAGAGAACAGATCCTTTTGGCAAATACTACAATACACCAGATGCTGCATATTCCCCCAGTAAACACAGGGGATGTCACCACACTATCAGCACAGCCAAACAGAACTACTTGGCCAGTAATGCCAATAGTGCGCTCCGCTACTGGGTCTATTACCATTGTCAGAGTACAGATATGTATGTTTTGGAAACCCACAACTGCCACGTGTGGTTGTGTCACACATTATGACCTTGTGTGGGTCTTTGTGCATAACAATGCATGCCATTGCCTAAACCAGCAATGGCAATGCACACATGATGTATGTGTGTGACACATACGCATAAATACCTGTGACCTGCAGTAGTTACCATGTCTGACACGTGCCTCGAATGGATAAATGGTATTCGCAATGCATAACAATATGACTGTGTCTTACTGTGCAGGGGCCGCACACGGTATGTGTCTATACAGTGTGGGTGTATATGGTAAAATACCTACAGCAGGGGATACACATCTGGTCTGGGCCATATAGTCTACATGTAGTCGATGTACAGGTGCTGCATGTTCCCACCTGTTGTGGGAGTGGTAACATGTTATTCCACTGCAATTCAGTGACCACATGCTGGGAACCTTTCAGCTAGTGTGTTGTAGCTACAGTAATGCTCACGCACAATGTTTGGCTGGATGCAGTCCAGCCATATAAAGACATTTCTTGAGACTGTCATATTGCCAGTGTTGTTATGGAGGATAGGTGGGTTTCCTGTGTATGGGAGGGTTGTGTGTGCCAGGCTATGAACCAGAAGGCAGTCCGACACACTGTTAGCTGCACATGAATAGGCCCTGATGCTTTGTGCTGTGCCAACAACCTGGAGGTGTGTGTATCTGTGGTGCCTTGGGGTACCACCCCCCTGTCCATGTGTGTTACATGTGTAGGGGACGACAGGCATGGTATGAGGTATAACCTGGCAGTGATGGGTTGCACCTGTGAGCCGTGAATCAGGACTCTGGTACTGCACAGACATTGCAGTTCACCGTGCTGAGGACAGTGTCCAGTGCATGCATCTTGTGGTGTACACTGCTGGTGTTGTGTAGCATCACTGTTAGTGTCCTATCCTGTGTGATACCTGCGGAGGTGGCTATGTAATCCGTGTCCTGCAGCAAAAGGCACTATGTGTGTATCAATGGGCTTCGCCAATATACAATGGCCCATGGGTGTCACGTGCAAGCTGCCCCTCGCAAATCATTGTGGCTTCCCTAGCATGTAAGCACACGTTGACAGCCAGTGGATACCCTATGAATGACATTGGAGATTGAGCAGAATGTAGACATAGAACACCCTTCCTACATATAGTGGTAGCATACCTGGTGAGGGTATGATGGCAACCAAGATCAGGCTCATACTGGCCCATGCCACATGCTGAGAGATCCCTTCTATGTTCCCTCTCATGTAGTCCAGGGAGGTATGTCTCAGGTCATCCATAGTGGCATGGTCAATGACTGAGTTATATGTGTCCATGCCTCTGACTGACCTGTATTCATGTGTTTTGTGGTGGACCATAGTGCCCCACAGGCATATCACTGTGACCTTCACCATGTACAGCCTGTTGAGCGGGACCCCACTGCAGCGGCCAAGAGAGGTACCTGACACATCTGTAGCAGGTGTGTTGTGTAGCCCTACAGGCTGTGAGTGTGTGGCACACGGGATGTGTGTGCCATGTGTGGCATGTGCTCTGCTCCGACGTAACGTATGCCTGTGTGCCAGCTGCGGAGGTGTGTGATGCTCAGACAGGATGCTATTCTGAGTCTCCAAGTATGCCCCAGTGTGTTCAGATTGCTGTCAGTGCGGGTCTATGTCAGACTGGTATTGTAGTCACTGTAGTATTTCATGACACCTGACAGGGTATGGCATTACTGGGTTCAGAGTGCTCAGTCCCCAGATTGGCTATGTGGTGGCATCCCACACATGTGTTGTACGTTCCTGGCCAGGAGTGAGGGTTGACTGCATACATGTGGCAGCTGTGACATTGCCACATGACTCACATAAACCACAACTGGACCATAGAGGTGATTCACAGGTTACCTTTGCACATGCTACCATAGTAGTGTGATTGCCAAGGTGATTACCCACACATAGGTCCAATGGGGAACAACATACTATAGGTGTGTATGTGTGGGTGTACTGCTACTGATTTCATAGCACTGGCATATATGACTGCACACGTGGGTAAATGCCAGGTAAGACGTGCAATGTGTCACAGGCAATGTACATGCGAACAGGACAGACAGTGACGGTCTGTCATGTGTAAACTTGACATACGTATAGTACACTATGCAGATGTCACTAGGAGTCCACAGAAGCACTGTAACTCTGCATTGCAGGTGGAAGCAGTGTTCCAGGGAACCCCAAGCGAACATGCATGCAAACAAGGCTACAGTAAGCAGGGCTGGAAGTAGTCCATTGTACAACAAAGAAGGGGTAACACTAACAGTAGGTAACAGTGCAAATATGTAGGCATTATCAACATGTACCCAGGAATGCACAGCTCAGATGTCCATGGTAGAACTGATATTATGTCATAGTTAATTGTGATTTGGAATACATTGGTACTGCACACATATCAACATGCACAAACATCCACATTGCATAGTCATTGTGGGCAACTTGCCACCATTACTGTACATGTCCATCATTGCGTATCACTACTTGCATTAGCTTCCCCCTTGTGCTACCCATGTATGTGGCTATCTGTTGACATCCTTACCACCGGTATGCAATAATGTGCAGCTGTTACACTTTGGTACGTACTATGGGTGTAGATAACAATTCAGGACAGTCATACGGTTACTGCATCAAGCATGCTGGGATATACACACGGTCATATCAGCACACTGTACTGTTACCAACATGATACTACTAATACCCTTCTATGTAGTCACCCTGTGCATCAGCAATGTGTTTACCTGTTCCTGCACTGATGTTGGAGATTGCAGGAGGTGGCACAGTTTCATCATATGCACAGGGTGTGAATTAGGTATGCCTGAGTCTGCCACTGATACCACCAATTGACATGTGTGTGTATGTGTGCTGGTGAGGGACAGCAGTACAGGGTGGGGCACTGTTGGTGCAGCGTGTGCATGTATGTGGTAGCCCTAGGTGTTAACATTTCACATGTGTGTATGCACTCACACAGTTCCACCTCATGGCTGCCATATACAGGAGTTTGTGGACAGCCACAGACTGCACCTAGCAGGTCATACAGATCAGTGTCTGTGGGCATGGACACGGTACCTGTGCCTGGCAGGGGTGCTGCGGACCGTATCCGGTACTAAGCCAGACTGGGTACTGTCATCAGAAGTGGGACTGTGTTGACTGGACACAGGTCCCTGTTGGGACTGTCCAGAGCCATGTGCACGTGGTCTCCTGGGGCATTCCGATGACAGCACAGACCCAGCATTGCTGGGGCTGCTGCTGGCACTATGGGGACGTCCGTGGGCCTGTTGTCGTCCGCGCTGACTGCCAGCTGCTGCCGTTGCTGGCATACGGCCACGTCGACACTGCAACCGCCCACCATTGCCCCGGCTCATGGACATGTGGTTGTGGAACTGCTGTAATATGTCCCCACAACGTCTGTCTATGACATCGGTGAAATTACGGATAGCATCCGCGATGTCATGCATACTGTCAGTCATGGCTGTGCGACATGCTCTCAGCTCCCTCAGACCCTGTCTGGTGTACCTTTCAATACGCGACTGTGTCTGCATGACAGCCTGAAACATAGCTGAGGTTGACAGACCTCTTTGGGCATGTCTGCCAGAGGCAGTACGCCCACGGATGCTCCCACGAGAACCCATGGGCAACTGTCTGTGTGGTACCATCGCAGGACCCTGCCCATGGCTGCTGTGTGGGGAAGCATGTGCCTCAGATACCCCATTACCCTGGTCAATGCCCACTGTATCCTGTCCATCACCTAGGGACAATGGTGACATAGGATGTACTGGCAGGATGACTGTGCGCAATGATGGGGTTGACAGCTGTGTACTGTCAATTGGCTGACCAATGGCGGACCCTGACACACCTTCCTGTGCCATTACACAGATATCATCATTATCATTACCTGTGGCACCAGATTCAGGTTCCCTGCTGCAGGACACCAGAGCAGCACCAGAACCTGTGGGAGGAAGACAGGAAACACAGTTTACAGTGTCCACACAATGTTACCAGTGAGGCACTTATGCACACATGCACACATGCACACGTGGACACATGCACACATGCACACATGCACACTTGCACACAGGCACACATGCACACATGCACATGTGGACATGTGCACATGTGGACACGTGTACACATGCACACATGCACACATGCACACGTGGACACATGCACACAAACACACGTGGACACAGGCACACATGCACACATGCACACGTGGACACAGGCACACATGCACACATGCACACATGCACATGTGGACACAGGCACACATGCACACATGCACACATGCACACCCCGCAGTATACACACAGAGCACTACTGAGTTACACTAGTATTACTAGCACTATCAGGACTATTATAGGTATTGCTAAAACACACTCACCAGCATGGATGGCCTGCCTTGCTGTAACACCGGAGGGACCTGCAGAAATGAGGAGATTAATGTCAGTGGGCACAACTGTGCCATTGATACTGCATATGATACAGTGCAGTAGTACACCAGTTGCCTTTTACATGTCAGCTGCTGGTATTGCCAATATCACACCTGCACAATTACATACTATGTTGACAGCTACATACCACGGACACACCGTACACATGCATAAACTAACAGTGTACAGGACAGTCAAGTGTACATATGGCATATTACCTGCATGCTCCATGTCATGCTGCTGTGTGGATCCAGCCTCCATCATGATGCAGGTGTATTGCTGTTGCTGTTCCGGGGCTGGAGCCACAACACTTAGGAGTAGCCCCTCCAGTCTGGTGAGGGGGGGGTGTGGCCACCCCACCTCCTGTGGCAACCTGTTGCCTGTGGATATCCAACGCATGCTGACGGACATTTCTGATTAAATCACTGCAGTGATGTCGTACCTGCTCATATGTCCTATTATGCGTGCCAATGTCATTTACCCTACGGACAAGGTCTTGCCACAGTGCAGCCCTCTCCTGCTGATTCTGGCTGGTGCGGGAAAACAGTATGTCATAATCCCACACCAGGCTCTGGTGTATCTCCTCATCTTCTGCTGCAGAATAGGCAGGATTACGCTGACGCGCCATGTCCCTGGAAGAGAACACAAACAGGATATCAGCAGACTATGTCAGCAATATATGGCACACATACTATACATGATACTCAACTGTAGTGATATACTACTACTCCCATATGTAGCATGTGTGTGTCTCTTGGTGGATACATAAGTACATGGCCAGATATCAGTGCTCAGCCAACACCTGTACAACAATACCTGCCACATTCCATACAACATAGTAGCATGCCCCATCAGTCAACACACTGCGACAGGTCCAATGCACAACCTCACTCTGGGGGTTCATACCAAGGTACTGTATGTGGAATGCCATCCACTAGTGTGATGTGGACACAAGTTACTCGGCCTGGATATACATATCCCACCACCACCACCACCAGCACAGTAGACTAGTTTGATATGTATGTGATTAGACAGTTATTCACTTGTTAGGACTGAGATGGTATCCATGCAGCCCACTGGGCCAGTGGAAGCCACAACCCACACTGCTGACCCCTTTGCGAATGCTTCCCACGGACATCCCAAAGATTGCATGGAACATGCACACACATTTCTAACCCAGACCCTATGCACAAAGGTTAGGTATCCTGTCCGGTGGACCCCAGCCAAAGGCAGATTGTATAACGATAGAAGGAGGCTACTGCAGGACAGAGCAGATTCACATTAAGGGAAGGCATCTGTGGTCAGCACTGGTAATAAGCTACGGTCTCTCATAACAACATCCACGGCCTACTCTGGGAGGGAAATGGCCACGAACACTATAGATAACCACAAGGCCTTCTTCAGTTATGTTACACATATGGACCAAACGCCTCAGATATGCTCTGAGTTAATACACACCTACTTAACATTCACCGAACACACAGATATTGGCAAAATTCTTGCAGACAGGTTCGGTGCACGTATCCCCCCTCCTTCTCCCCCACACTTAGAAATACTTTTCACAGCTGAATGTAACCTCCCTATCATCTCACATGTCCAGGTGAGGGCCGCCCTCAGCAAAGCAGAACACACAGCATCAATGTGACCTGATGGTATCCTTGGATGTGTGCTACGTGAACTTCAAGAGGACATACAACCGCATATAAGACTGATATTTAACCTTCACCGTACTACAGGATATGTACCTGAACACTGGCATACAGCAACAGTGGTCCCACTCCACTAAGGAGGCACCTCTACTGACCCTGGGAACTACCGCACCATAAGCTTAACCAGCCTGGTCTGCAAAGCTATGGAATGATTCAGTATGGGACGCATATACAGCGATATTGGGTACCTGCAGACACTTGTTCCCAGCCAGTTTGCCTTTGTGATGGGCTGATCCTGCCTTTTGAACCTGGTTGACCTTTCAAAACAGTCACTACAGCCATTGATGAGGGCAACGCAATCCATACAGCCTACCTGGACTTGCCTAAGGCCTTCAACACAGTACTCCACTCAGGTATCATAGACAAGCTCATTAGCTTACATGTTACTACATATGTCACATGATGGGTTGCACACTGGTTGACATACAGAATCCATAATATCGATATTGTAGGAGCCATGTCAGACTCAATGCCAGTCACATGTGGTATCCCACAGGCCTCTGTCCTAGGACCCCTCTTGTTTGGCATTTATTTCTCAGATGTAAAAGCAAACATGTGCGGGTTGTGGATGACAAAGTTCCCAGATGACTGCTAACTAAGCGCCATAGTCATTACACCAGCTGACACACACATCCTACAGACAGGCCTCACTGCAACAGAAAACTGCTGCCAGGATCATGGCCTAACACTGACTGACATGTAATGTATAGTCATCCCCTTTTGGTGGAACTACGTGCGCACAACATATCACATGGACATACCTATAGATACAGACCTATGACACATATGGAGGGTTCACAGTATGCAGACTATTAACCTGTTACTTTACATTACCTGTGTTTGTCGCAGCTGGTTGCGTTACCACTACTACTGCTTCCTGCTGCTACTGGCACGGCTTGGTACTGTCACTGTTGACAGCTTCAACTCAGTTTGTGTACCGTGTGTTGTTGTTTGT
Source organism: Protopterus annectens (assembly GCF_019279795.1). Lineage (NCBI taxonomy): Eukaryota > Metazoa > Chordata > Ceratodontiformes > Protopteridae > Protopterus > Protopterus annectens. Next base: position 535,491,327 of record NC_056749.1, on the reverse strand, counting down.
GTTGTTTTTTTCTCTCTCTCTCTCTGTCTCTCTCTCTCTCTCTCTGTCTGCCTCCAGACAGTGCAATGAATGTATTGCATGTGTGGAGTGTGAGTACAGGATGCTTTTGTAGGTATCTGCATAAGTCCATGTGATGGCCGCTGCACCAATTGTAAGCCAGCATTTGCTAATTGCATGCAGCCAGTTGTGTACTGATTGCAGTTCTCACTGTGATTTCAGGACAGTGCTATAAAAGGGTATGTGAGATAGGCGTTGCCCTTTCAGATTGTAAGGGTGGGGACCATGCTGGTATGCTGTGGACACTGTTCTGTGAGTGTAAAGGTTAGTATCTCTCTCATGATTCAGGCTGTGTTGTAGATTCACATTTCTCCATTCCTCTCTCCTGTTTCCTGTAGTAAGTGTGTATGCACACTGACACCTACAACTATATATATATATATATATATATATATATATATATATATATGTAAATATACATACATTTATATATGTACATTAACTGACATTATTACCTACTAGCTACCAACTAGCATGGCTGTTTCTGTTCACACACTACTATTATGGAAATCCACTAGTTCTGACAGTAAGTATGAATGACATGCTTTGTGTACTACACATCCTATATTCCCTTTACATTCATTCCTACTATTACATGATATATTTATTTAGCACAATGTTCCTGTATAAGAGTCATGGCTTAGTGGTAGGTCATGCAGACTACTGTTTCCAAGGTCCTGGGTTCGAGACTGGCAGTGGGAATTTATTTTTCTGAGAGTGGGATTTTATTTTGCTTTTGAACTGACTACAGGACCTGTCAATCAGAGTGACTAAGGCACTTTTAAGCAGTTGTAACCGGGTTAGCGCTGGTTTGCGCGGAGCTCCCGCATGCGCACTGGCGTTCAGCTCTGCGCACACCCACTTACAACCGCTTAACAGTGCTTACTCTGGCGCACACCCACGCTATTTTCTTTGAAAGAAATGAAAATGGGGAGACAGGAAAGTGGTGAAAAAGGGGTCACAAAGAGGGTAAGACAGTAGGGAAACAAGCTTGGGTTTTGCAGGAGGGATGTAGGTAAGGCCCATAGCTGCCCATTTCTTCATCAGCAACAGCTGCGCATATGTATGTAATTTGGTGTGACATTTGAAACCTTCCACCCCTGAGAGAGGTGTCAGGACAACAATAATACTTGTTGTACAGCCAATTGTAATTGATAGTTTCCATGTCCAGCAGACATGTGTGCAGAATGGGCAGCTATGTATGGGGCGTAATTGTTTTGTGGGTACAGAGTGCCCTTTTTTTTTTTTTTTTCAGGTGAGAGTGGTATGTCAGGTGAATGAAGTCAGTATAGCTGGGGAGGTAGGTTGGGTAGGTCAACAGACAAGACAAACAAGACAGATACAGGGGCGGTGTATGACACGTGTGGGGGGGGTTACATAATTGACGGGAATGGATGTTTGGATATCCAGAGCCCATGAGCCCACAGATGGCAACAGTGGAACTGATATCCCCACCCATGGGCAGTTGTCACTGTTCCTTCACTGCCCAGGATGGGGCTGTGCTGGGGGCTGTGTAGGCCAGGCAACAGGCATGCCCGTAAGTTGTGCCACCTGTGCCTCAAGCTGGAGTAGGGGCCCAAGAACAGAGTCCCAGATCTCCCTATGCACCACAGTCCGGACGCTATGGAGGGTGAGTGGTGGTTCTCCTCCGGCCACACTTGCAGAGGGGGGATGGGCCCCATCCCCTGCAGCGCTTCCACCCACAGGTGGCACAGGGCCACCGGAGGAGGGTCCAGACTGGGCACTAGTGCCAGGTGCACTCGCCAGCTGAGGTGGGAGAGGTGGGTCCGCTGGAACCCGCCTTCCCTGTCATCCTATGTTTTGCATTATGTCATGACAGTTTGGGTTAGTAACATACAATACCATTCGCAATTAGTTGTAACAGCATGCATTAGTATTCCCATTAACCAAACACCCAGATATTCACACCATTGAACAGCGAGCATAACACATGCATAATTTGAACAGCAGTACACAGTCCAACAACATGCAGGGTTGATTGATGGCAACAGGCCATCAGGTTTGGATGTATGAACAGAGCAGATGCATCAACGGACATGCAAATATTTATGACCCAACAGGGCAAATGTCCAGGGGTGTTAATTGTGATTGCACATACCATTTTCATGTGGAATGGGTTATATGTGGTTATAGGGTGGGGTGAAGAAAATAATATTAACACCTTCGAATACCAATACATATGCTGTACATTTCTAATAGCTGCAGATATATACACACTACTGTTCTAACTACAGTTTCCTATATGATAACTACTTCAATTTGGTGACAGGACTGTTACTGCTACATCAATATACATTTTATTGTTCTTCATACACGTTCATATCTGGCTTTGTTCAGCTACATCATCCTGCTACATTTGCTTTATATAGCTATAGACAAGTGTGGATGTTTGGTATATCAGAAAATCATACTATCTGCATATTGCAGACTGAGAGCAACATATCCAGATTTTGGGATACACATTCCAGCTGCAGCAACACTTTGAACACATTTCGCTGTTTGGTTCTGCTTGTCACATTCATTTCATTCTGTACTGACTGCAGTATACTTTATTCAGGGGTTATTACTACTTTATTGGTGGATTCATAACTCTTTCTCACACTCTCTCACTTGTTTTCATTTTACTATTCAGGATGGTACTTACTTCTAGGCTTTATTGACATGTTTTTACCTCTAGTTATTACAATCCTTTCCCGCAGTCTCACTTCTGTCATGTTTCAGTATTTCAACAGGGGTATATTTCACACATGTGATTTGCTCATCTTCTGCAGCTGCACTTTTCAGCCTGCTGCAGGTTGTGTACTATTATATTACAGGTGGGGCATCTTTATTTCAGACTTTATTTCAGACATTTTCATTTTTCTGTTTGGATTACAGACTGCAACACACTTTTGTAATCAAGCAATACTTGCAAACACTCTTACACTGTTACTTGCACATTTTATTACTTAGTGACTACACTGCACTCTTTTGCTAACTGTCATACTTTCATATTTCTTTACAGTTACTGGGAGAGGATTACTGACCTGCCTGGTGGCGCAACCGCACCAGCCTATCGCCATAGGCTCTGCGGTTCGCAGAATGGACACCTGCAGCTGTAATATAAATGAAGTAATATTGGAATACACATCTCCATAATATCAGCTAGTTTAATTTTGTACATACATAATTAAATGTAACTGACTCAGTAGTGGGACGTTGGGCATTTGCCGGGCCTCCTGGATCCAAAGGTTCAATTGGTCCTGCTTGCGTCTCTTCAGGTCCGCATGGTGATGACGGACCTGCTCACCAGTCCTTGGAATCCCTGTGGCACTGGTGAGATCATGAGCCAACCAGTCCCACGCCTCAGCCCTATATGCTCCCCACAGGACCTGGCCCTGCATGAATTGGGCCAAATGATTGTGGACTAGGAGCCAGACCATGTATCTGGACTCCTCAACGCCCCACCTCTGTGCTCGAAAGCAACTACCCTCACCTACTCCTGACATTCTGGCTGCAAGTTAGTTCTACAATCGTTTATGCTGTGTATTCCCGCCTATGGGGCTTATATATGCCGTTTTTCCCGCACATATCTGTGATTGGCCATTTTGGAATTGTATCAACTTCACAAAACCTGCTTTGTCATGCTCCACTTTGTATTCATTCCTATATATTTGCTATTACTGCATTTCTAGGTACTGTTGTCATGGCTTAGTGGTTCAGTACCTTGACTATGGTGCATAGTATCCTGGGTTCGAACCTGGCCACTGCTTTTTATTTTTTATGACTGTCTAGACAGGCTAGGGGGTGTGTCTGTGTAAAGGCAGTTTTGATACAGCTTGCTCAACGTTGCCCGTCGGTTAGCTTGTTGGCACGGTGTGCAGCTCAGCAAGCGAGTGCAGCTGGTTTACGCTTCATTTGGCTGTTAGCATGCATATTACGCTCAGCTCAGCTAGGGGCACACAGTTTCAGCGTGTTAAACCACTGCTCACCTACGGGCACTCATTTTACACCTGTTAAACCACTGCTCACCTACGGGCACTCATTTTACACCTGTTAAACCACTGCTCACCTATGGGCAGATGCACTCACCTTGTTAAACTGTAGCTCAGCTATAGGCACATCTAGCATTTTTTATTGTTTTGTTATCTCACATTTCTTCAAAATAAATGGACTATTTCATTACATTTTACATAAAATATGATTTTATATGTGTACATATTTGTCAGGGACTTGTTTCGTGCTTATTTTACTAAAAATAAAAATTGATGTTGTGGGGGCACGAACCATGGATGCCTGCTCTTCAGCCGACGCCTCTACCGCTACGCTATTGCTTCTTGGCTTACTTTGCATATTTAGTTCTTATATGCTTTTGCAGAAAAAACACCTCCTTACACCACCAAACCAAGCAAATATTCGAAAGCGATGACCAAGGCAGGATGAGAATAATTCCAGTTTATTGCACCACAAATTAACGTAAACACGATTAAATACACATGAATGAACGCATTCACATTATCAGCATTTTCGTCCAAAGGGACTTCATCAGATGAAATGCCATACTACGTTAAACAGGTCCTTTTATATAAAAACACATTATGTAACATCCAATCATTATTCATTCACATTATGAACCTACAAATCAACATTCTATCTACTACATAATTTAGTATTTCATCACTTCCTTTCCAAATAAAATCATTTCTTTAGTAGTCCATGTGTCAAAAAAATAAATACATGAATAAATAAACTTATATCTTATATGCTTTTCCACTGACTGCTAACTGTGGCTAAGCTACGGGCACGCCCGCGCAAACGAGCGCACTCACGGGCAAACATCTTTACGATTTAAAAAATATATATAATATGTTCATTTATATATTTTATGTTCATAGTCTGTGGGGGCATGTGTTGTGTTGTGTTTATTCACATTTCCATGGCCTCTGTCGTGGGTGTTTACTTTGGGCACTTTTACTCTTCTGGGGGTGTGTCCGCTTGCAGGGCTCGGCCTACGGACACGCCCCCTACTGTCTTCCACGGACCGTGTTAGCCTTAGGTGTGATTCAGCATGCCCTCATGCATATGCATGACATGCTGACATCACACCGTTTAACTGCAGCCTCCGTGTAAGCCATGTATCTCTTACATGGAGGCTTCGTGAATCCTGCCCATTATCTATTTTAACATTTTCAATAGCCAATAGCTTCTTTCCCAAAGCAAAAATCATATCTTTAACAGAGTCTGTCCCCAAACTAGGGACTCTCTCATTCCTTACAACTTGATAATGTTCATCTGCATTCACAAACTCATATTCATCACACAAAAACTGGTCAAAAACATCATTATTAGCGTTTGTGCTCTGTTTTTTACCATGTAAAACATTGCCAATATCCATTTTGCCCAAATATCTGTTACTATGTTGTTTCACATAAGGGCTAGAAGCAACTTTGTTAACAGTACCTTTGGTTTGTGCATTTTGCACCTTTGTGATAGCTGAATAAGTCCTTGCTGGTTGCTGGCTCTTAGAACGTGCTCCCATGCGATTTGCTTCGTCTCTAATATGAAATAAGCTGAAGTCAAATGTGAATTCATTTACTGGTGAATGGACAGTATTGGCATTTCGATTCAAAGATTCACCAGTATCTTGTAAGAACTGCACGCCATCATTGCAGCTGCACGCTTGTCCATTTGGAATGTTGATCTAGCCAAGTGATGGTTTAAATACTTAAATTACTTAAATTAGGCGCCAAAAAATGCACTCAATCCATTTAAAGACATACTACAATATTTTAAGAAACATGCTCCAATATTTTTAAAAACTGTTTTAACTATATACATACATATAATATACATATAATCAGCTGTATATTATATATTATATTATATTATATTATATGTATGTATATAGTTAAAACAGTTTTAAAAATATTGGAGCATGCTTCTTAAAATATTGTAGTATGTCTTTAAATGGATTGAGTGCATTTTTTGGCACCTAATTTAAGTAATTTAAGTATTTAAACCATCACTTGGCTAGTAATTGTGGTTCTGAAGAAGTCTGTATTACAACAGATGAAAGCGCTTAACCTTATATGTGCAAGAGCATCTTGAGTTCTGCCAGTTTTATTTGCCAAGAGTTTTTATAGTGGTTGTGAATAAACGTTTTGCCTCAGTTCGAGCTGTGCTGTTCATCTTTTCCTGCACCAGAGTTTGGGTTCTGTGTATTGAGTTTTTTAACTCTTCTTTCTGGAATTCGTTGTTGGGTCACTGGTATGGCAGGTGATCAAGGTGAGGCACCAGCTTTATTGAACAGGGAGGAATTTGCTCAATTACGGTTGGAAGTTACCACTCTACAAGCGGAGGTTACTAAACTCATCAACTTGGTTGGACAAACTCTTATTTCACCTAAAATATCCACAAGTCCATCTAAACATGAAGCGCACCATAACGCTAATGAAAAAATTACGCAGGTACAAAAAGGAAATTACATCAGCATGCAGATTGACATTCCAAATGGACAAGCGTGCAGCTGCAATGATGGCGTGCAGTTCTTACAAGATACTGGTGAATCTTTGAATCGAAATGCCAATATTGTCCATTCACCAGTAAATGAATTCACATTTGACTTCAGCTTATTTCATATTAGAGATGAAGCGAATCGCATGGGAGCGCGTTCTAAGAGCCAGCAACCAGCAAGGACTTATTCAGCTATCATGAAGGTGCAAAATGCACAAACCAAAGGTACTGTTAACAAAGTTGCTTCTAGCCCTTATGTGAAACAACATAGTAACAGATATTTGGGCAAAATGGATATTGGCAATGTTTTACATGGTAAAAAACAGAGCACAAACGCTAATAATGATGTTTTTGACCAGTTTTTGTGTGATGAATATGAGTTTGTGAATGCAGATGAACATTATCAAGTTGTAAGGAATGAGAGAGTCCCTAGTTTGGGGACAGACTCTGTTAAAGATATGATTTTTGCTTTGGGAAAGAAACTATTGGCTATTAAAAATGTTAAAATAGATAATGCTTATTTTGCTAAATGTATAGAGCTGCATATTGTTCCTAAGGGATTGAGATTTTTTAAATTACCCTTGGGGGTTGATTATACAACAAGCATTATCAATTAATTTAATAATATGTTTGATGGCTTTGGTTCTGAATTTATGAGAACGCTGATGAAATTGAATGATGAGAAATTATCTGTTTTAGTGAGGGAGGTAGAAAAATTGAATCAGGATATTGTTTATGATATTTCTTTCGAACAGTGGAAGGAATTATATTATAAACAATTTCAAACAGCGGAAAATAAGGCAAAAAACATTTATGACAGGAAAAATAGGAAAATTAAGCGTGATTTAGAACTATACCATGTTAATAGAGCATACATATGGTCACAGAATAGAACAGTAGTAGGAATCAAAAGACATCAGAGTTTTAGAGACAGAACAGAACAATTAAGTAAGGATATGAATTTTCAGGGGGGCAGGTACTACCCGGCTCCGAAAAAACAAAATGCACAGTGGAACTGGAGATAAGAATAACACATTCTGAATTATATCATGGTACAATGACCCTGGAGGACCCTGACACTAAGCATATGGAAATTGATGCTCTTAATATAAGTAGGTCAATAGATAATGTGTTAGTGGAAGGAATAGTTCCTATACACAGTGAAAATGGACCCAATTATAATATTTCAAATGAGTCATCAGAGAGATTAAATATTTTATCCACATTTAATGGATTTAATGGATTTAATTATACTGAAATGGATATTTCGCATGCATTTTTTACACTGTTTAGTAAAGGAATGAAATACATTCCAAATATAGGTTTTAATTTAGTTGATTGTATAAAAGAAATGAAATTATTTTGCAGAAGGCTTAATTTGGCCCTACAGTTTGAACAACAAGAAGGAAGCAATAAATCTGTACAAATACATGAATTAAAGAAAAAAAGTTCATATATTCCTATCATGAATTCACATATAGCTAATTATGAAAAGATGGTTTGTAAGGATGTATACTGGTTAAATAAAAATATCAAAACAGGAAGTATGCATCAAAATGTTTTCAAGGATAATTTAACAATGGAAGAGAGGTTGTGCTTGAACCAAATTATATGCAACAAAGAAATACGTTTAATGAAACAGGATCGGGGGGGGGTATAGTCTTATATAATACATTTGATTATAACACAGCTATTCACAATATATTATATATCTCTGGAAATTATGATGTAGTTTCCATTAATGAGATCAATATAGGGTATAAGAGGATAGATTTAGCTTTAGAAGAATACCTGATAGATAATAGAGTCACTCATGAAGTGTATTCTTTTATGAAAACAGAATATCCAGTTCTGGCCAATATTATAGGTATACCTAAGGTTCATAAGAGTATACAAAATCCCCCTTTTAGACCTATTATTTCAGGTTCAAAATCTAAAACGTATAATATGGGTGTCGTCATAGACAGATGGACAAAACATGTGTATGAGAACTTAACCCATATCACGAAGGATTCTTGGAATTTTTTGAGCAAATTGACTCCAAATGTATGGAATAAGGATCTTACTTTTTTAACCATTGATGTCATAGACCTATTTTCGTGTATACCTAAAGAAATTGGATTAGAGTTTTTTAGTAACAGCTTGAGGAAGTTTTCTAATATGAGTTGGGATAAAGTATGTTTAGTTACAGATATGATGGGGTTAGTGCTTGATCACAATTATATTTTTTTCCTAGGTGAATTCTTCAGACAGACTAAAGGTGTTGCAATGGGGGCTTCCTGTGCCCCTATCTTTGCAAACCTAGTTATGGTAGAATGGGAAACTGAATATCTGTTTAAGAGCACATATTATTCTAATATTATTTTTTACACTCGATATCTGGATGATATTATTATTTTGTGGAACGGCACTAAGGAAAACATCAGTTCCTTTATTGAGTACATTAATGGTACAACAGAATTTCTTAAGTTCACTTATACCATCAGTGAAGAGGGTATTGCATATTTGGACACCTTTGGTAGTCATAGTAATGAAGGGTTTGTATCTAGAATTCATAGGAAAACAACTTTTTCGAACAACTATATAGAATTTAGCAGCAACCATCCTCCACATGTGTTTAAAAATGTATTTAAAGGACAGTGTATTAGGGCTGCTAGAATGTCCTCTACTAAGGAAATTATGAAAAATGAGATACAAAATATATATAACATATTTGAAAATAGAGGATATCCCCAAAAATTGTTGAAAGATGTAGTTGGATATATATACAAACATTGGGGTACTAAATATCAACCCTTATTGGGTAAGATATCTGAAATAAATAATAATAATAATACAATCAATAGAGCTTTGTTGAGTGAAAAAACTAACAGAGTATGTGTCATAATGTATACCCCATTTGCGCAATATGTCAAGGAGATAGTTAAACGGCATTGGGAGGTGATAACAGCTTCAGAAAATATTAGGTCGATATTGGGAAGCCATCCAAATTTTGTATACAAAACAGCACCTAATATAAAAAGGTTACTTGAACAGGCAGTTAATAATCCTAAAATGAGATTTACAGGAACGAGGAAATGTGGGTCGTGTAAACAATGCAAGGCTATTAACGAAGCATTGTCTATTAGACTAGAAGACATCAATAGAACAATTGTTAGATGCAAGGCAGGCAATTGTAACACAAAACAAGTGGTTTATTTAGCGAATTGTACAGCCTGCCCTGCATTTTGTATTGGGAAGACTGAGAGACAGTTAAAAAAATGAATATATGAACATTTATATAAGATCCAGGTCCAGGATAAAAATAATGTTCTATTTAGGCACATTAGTGATAAAGGTGAATTACATATGTTTAAGTTTTCCATTATAGAACAAGTGGACAGTTTGATACAAGAGGGTAATTGGAAAGCTATTTTAGCTTCAAAAGAAAACAAATGGCAGATATTAACCAATGCCACCAGCTCCCCAGGTATTAATGAATATATTAGTATCAAACCATTTCTTATTTTAGAATAAGAGCATACCTCAGTATACACATTTTACATTTTATATTTTATATTTTTTTAAATATCTATTTCAGTACACATCAGTACATTTTTATAATATTTGTTATTTAATTATTAATTATTTGTATTGTATATATACATATATAAAGTTGATATATAAAGTTGATTATACAAGTTGATTATATGTATATTATATATGTATGTATATAGTTAAAACAGTTTTTAAAAATATTGGAGCATGTTTCTTAAAATATTGTAATGGATTGAGTGCATTTTTTGGCACCTAATTTAAGTAATTTAAGTATTTAAACCATCACTTGGCTAGTAATTGTGGTTCTGAAGAAGTCTGTATTACAACAGATGAAAGCACTTAACCTTATATGTGCAAGAGCATCTTGAGTTCTGCCAGTTTTATTTGTCAAGAGTTTTTATAGTGGTTGTGAATAAACATTTTGCCTCAGTTCGAGCTGTGCTGTCCATCATTTCCTGCACCAGAGTTTGGGTTCTGTGTATTGAGTTTTTTAACTCTTCTTTCTGGAATTCGTTGTTGGGCTTCTGTGGTTAGAATCAGAGTGCATCCCAAACAGCCCTGTGCTACTAAGTGTATGAGCGTACCCACTGCCACCTTGTGTAATTTGAGTCAGTGCATCCAAACAAGCCCTTTGTTGCTAAGTGTATGAGCATGCCCAGTATAACATTGTGTAGTTGTAGTCATAGTGCATCCCAAACGGCCCAATGCTACTAAGTGTATGAGCATGCCCACTGTCACCTTGTGTAATTGGAGTCAATGCATCCAAACAAGTTCTGTGATTCTATGTCTATGAGCATGACCACTGTAACCCTGCATAGTGATAGTAGTTGTCCATTCCAAAGATGGGCATACTCCAG